>NC_056733.1:1929189413-1929291913 GCF_019279795.1 Protopterus annectens
TGCAAAATCACTGAATGCAGCTAAATGTAATTGCAAATAATCCTTTTATGATGGCACATCAAAATATAGCCAGATATCTAGATGACAAGTGATGGTTAACTTCAATAGGATGATGTCATGAATGATTTTTTTATGGTTGTAGAGGAGATGCAAAACAAACACCTAGTTCTAAATGAAAAGATGGCCTGTTTATATCTCTTCCATTTAGAAACTTAAATAACTAATCTCTCTTTCCACCTCAAATTTATTTAATTTATTTATTTATTTTATATTTGTTAACCGGCAGAATCCAACTGGATATATCCATTTTCAGGGGAGGCCGAGGGAAAAAAGCTCCAAAACAATATTATAGTTAACAAATAAGACAATAAGTATAACAGAAAGGCATATTTTACAGCATGCACGAGGCACATTTCTTACACCTTAGAG
Source organism: Protopterus annectens (assembly GCF_019279795.1). Taxonomy (NCBI): domain Eukaryota; kingdom Metazoa; phylum Chordata; order Ceratodontiformes; family Protopteridae; genus Protopterus; species Protopterus annectens. The sequence goes on from NC_056733.1 coordinate 1,929,189,843, forward strand.
AATTTGGATGTACAGTTGGGTGTACAGTTAGACTTCCTGTTTAAGATAAAACTTTACATTGAATTTATGGACAATAGATGCCTGTAGTTAAACTGTAAATCTCATTGAAAATATCAGAAGTAATGAATTACTAGCCAGGGGTAATACAGGAGCATAGTCTGTTACTCAGAAAGTGGATTTTGAGTATTTTCTTGAATTGGGTTGAGGAGTTATTGCATGTCAAGTAGGCAGGAAGGGAGTTCCAGATTTTAGAGCTGTAGTAGCTGTAAATGGATTTACCTGCCTAATTATTAAATTTGGTTACCTTAAGGAGGTGTTGGGTGGTTGATCTTAAGGATCTGGTATTGATATAGGGTTGGAGTAGTTGTTGCAGGGCTGGGGTGTTGTCAGAGTGATGTATTAATTTATGTGCTAATGATAGTTGATTGTATTGAAGTATTAGTGGGAGCTCTAACCAACTGAGTTCTTTGAGGCATCCACAATGGTGGATTCTAGGGGGTGATGCTGTGGCAAATCTAGCTATCTTATTATAACAACTGTCAAGTTTGTTCAGGTCAGTTTTTCGGAGATTGGTAAACACATGGGGAGGCATAACGTAAGCTGGATCACAGGTGTGTCCTGGCTGTAGTAATTTTAGAGTGGTTGGAGAGAAATTGTTTGTTGTGATAGAGTAGGCCCATTTTTTATGAACTTTTTTATGGTCTTGGAAATGTATATGTCAAATCTAAGGTGACTGTCAATTTCTAGGCCTAGCAGTTTGGCATGATTGGTAGGGGTGATGGAGGTGTTGTGTGAGGAGATTGTAAAGTTATATGAGGGGGGTAAAGATACATGGGGACTAAAGAGGAGTAGTTTTGTTTTAGCTGGGTTAAGAATGAGTTTTGGTTGGTGATCTAAGTTTCGGCTAGGGAAAAGCATTCCTGTGTTTGAGAGAGGAGGAGGTCTAGGGATCTGGCTGCACATATTATGGTGGTATCATCTGCATATTGGACTATTGAGGCTTACCCTACATTCTCTCACAGATCAATTACACATTTAACACAAAACTGGGTTAAGACTATCACTGACTTCATTTAGCCAGGTATTTATGATTACATTTAAACTAATAGCCAGTTTCATATTTAAGTACACCTAATAGATGCGAAACCTGATCTACAGTTATATAGCTCTCTGGATATTTTATATTGGCATCACATATGATATCAGAGTTGACTGTACATGTAAGTAGTTCTTACTTTACATGGAAAAACTCAAGTTTTCTCATGTCTCAGCATTGTTTAGCTGGCAAAAAAGCTTTAAGTAACCTCAAATAATCATTATTTCTTCCTCAGTTCTTCTTAACAAGGAGATTAGTCCAAGTCTCAATCTGTCATTTCATGGAACACAAGACAAAGTCTAGTTCTTCATGCGACTTTTCCTGAGTCACTGTTTCTTTCAAACCATTTAGTCATATGTATTCTGCTCAATTTATGCTGCCCCAGAGCTGCTCCATTTCTAAAGTTTTTATTTCTAATTAATAACAGTTTCTGTGTCTTATAAATTTTGAATGGTTACAATACCTTCCTATGGGGATATCAAATTTAGGAATGCAAAGGTTGCTAAGTTGCTGTAGCTTGGACAACTGCTTCCTGCACATGGTCTGTATCTCTTGTGGATAATTTTGTTCGATCAGCCCATTCTTTTACTTGTGAAGGAATACATGGAAAATCTACTTCATCACATCTAAATCTCTGGACCCTATCACATATGACACCGAACATGCTCATATTATCACTGTTGTTATTTGTCAGCCACAGTGCTTTACAAACAGAGATTTACTTACCAGCCAAGCAACATTCTTTCCATCCATCTTCAATGAAACAATATCCAGGGTGGCTTACAATCTATCTAGCAGCCCAATATTTTTTTTTCAATTTTAGGATGTTTATGAAACTGCCCACATGATCTCCACCTCAATTCCCAGTCTCTTTTCTGGGATGCTAAGGCATTTTTTCCAATAACGATGTTAATGATGCCATCTGTTGTTAGACATTTTTCAAGGCACTTAAAAGTCTTACTATGGGGGCCACATACATACATGCAATGAAATGGCCCTGAAGTAGTCTAGCCTTCTAAACTAGCTACTGCAGCCTGTATGCCTTTTTATAAGCCACAGAAAATTAAAATGCCTTAATGTTATTCTGTGCATGTGTTACTACACCTCCTGCCTTAAAGTCAATCTGTCCTTTTTCAACAAATACCTTTACATATTGCAATCACACTCAGATGGAAAAAAAAAAACATTATTTATTTAATTTATCATTTGTTGATCAGGTTAGTCCCGCTAAGCTGCTAGCCTCTTTTCAGACCCAAGGTGGTATTTATACCTATGTAGGGGCCAACAATTATTAGTCACAAACACAACAGGGTCGTCATTTTGATGCAAAGAGGAAATATAAGCAAGACCAGTAGAGAATACAGTGGAAGACTTTTATGGGAGTTACCTGGGCTGGAAAATCTGAGTCCATGATAAATAATGGTATATCATTTAATAGACAAGTGATAACTGAAACCCACAATATCTGAAAACATTTGGGAGGCCACTAGGCAAAGCAGTGACACTCCCAAGGCAGCATAGCACAAACAATATTTTTTTGCAGGTGTCAAGTCTCTCTGCACCCTTTCATGTGGAAGCAAGTCCCCACACTACTGCACTATATATGTCTACTCAAAGACTGTACATTTTTCTAGAAGAGGAAAAAAATGCAAACCTCTCTTACTTACTCTACTCTGAGTCTACCTTTTGTGACTGAACTTATAGTGATCATTTATGTTTGATATTCTGAGCATTGATCAACTATTGCAGACATGCAATAGGACCCAAATACTCTCTTTGTTAACTAAACACAGACTTTTCTCTCAAAATTAGTCAACCTATGCATCCAAGAAAAAGGTTCCAGAAGTATATAACCAAGTACTGATTCCTCTGTTATGCTACTGATGACTTCCATTCGTGGTGTGGAAAACTGGCCAACTACCATTATTATTTTGGTCCTTTTCTACTCGCTATGCAATGCATCCTATGAATATTATCTCTGAGCCTGCATGTGGGATGGTGTTGAAAGCTTTGATAAGTTCCACATAGGCTGCATGCACTGGCAATCCCTTTTGCACAGCTGTGATTTTTTAAAGATCGTGACCATAATTAATATGCATGCTGTACCTGTAAAGAAACATACTGATACATGTTTAGGTGTAGTCAATTATTAATATTCTTCTGAATTTGTTCCATGGTAGACAAAGCCAGTGATAAGATGGCTATTCTGAAATATGTGCAGAATATTGATAAGGCTTTGTTTGTACTGGCGAGAAAACAGCTAGGTATTGTCTGGGCTAATGGGACTTGTACTTTTTTTAATCTTACGTAAGGCTACCACAGTTTGCTTGTAGGTAATATATGCAGGTTCACAGTCTGAGTGCTGTAGCAGGAATACTGTATGGATGAAACATCAACAAAACAAACCCAAGATCAGCGTAAGCCGCTGCTTACTCTTTATAAAGCAGCTGGAAGGAGGGAGGGATCCCTTATTCTGTCCACCAGGCTGAGTAGAGGCAGCCTGATCACCCCCCTTCATTCATCACTGACTAGCTAAAATAAGCCCTCACCTATTAGGATCTTAGTCTACCAAATCCTTCACAAACAAGTATGGATGTACATTAAATATATCTAATCCAATCAGGTTAGTCCTCTGAGATGTATGCCATTACTTTTATATCACACTAGGTCCCAGTCAACAAATTCCTACCGCTCAAGTACCAAGACATCTAACACAGAACCTACCCTAGCTGCCCTGTGGTTAACAAATATCTTCACAGGCTCAGTTACCTTGAAATTAACAGTGGACCTCAAAAACAGCCTTGGAATAATAGCAGACCAAATGATAAGTATAACTGGGAACTTTTGCTTAATCAACATCAAGCCTCTCAAAATTCACAATGAGGGCCTCCACTTAAGTACAGCACACAAAGTGTTACCCCAAAATGCATTACCAAAAACTACAGAATTCCACATTCTGCCTCTACCTCATCTAGCATGCCCACCTACTGACTCAGTGCTATCCTCTGCAGCCTTTCTAAAAGTCATCCCAAACCACTGGATCAAGATGCAAAAACAATTACCCAATCTTCACTTGCACTCACTTACCACCTCAGAAAGTAAATCAATGGTCAAATGGCCATGCATCTTCCTATGAAAGCCCAGAGTAAATCATCTCATCCTACAACAATATCCCCAAATTCTCTAATATTATCTTCATCTAATATAATACAGAAAGGCATTAGAAATCTATCTCAGCACATGCTTTGCAACCTCAATTGATTTGCCTTCTAAAGCTAGAGAGGACATGCTAAAAAAATGAGTAGAATATCTCTCACCATCAATGCCAAGACTCAATAAGATCCTCCTAAACATATGATGAAATTGCTTTACTGTTATTGGCCTACTGTTAAGCTCCTGAAATATGAAGTCCATTGTTTAACCTGCTGGTAATTTATTCCAAGCTATCACCCAGGCCAGTGGGCACAGTTGTGCCGCTATATTTCTACATAGTATCACTTGCTGCCCTTTACTTAGCTCATCTACTTTGGATCTACTTAATCAAGTCAGCACTTCCATCTCAGTAACCCATAAATTCATCCAGCTAAGGTGTAAAACAATTCATTCACTTGAAAAGCCCCTACATACATGAAAACTACTAGTGACAGCCATAAAACAAGCAAGACAGGCTTGCTGGTGAAAGTGGGGAAATTTACATCTGGCTATCGCACGATCAATACAGGTGCCCCCCAGGAATGTGTGCTCTCCCCACTGTTATTCTCCCTCTACACTAATGACTGCAACTCTAAGGACCCCTCTGTCAAACTTATTAAATAAATAAACGATAAAACTATCATCAGTCTCAGCAGGAATGGTGATGAGTCTGCATACAGACAGGAGGTTGAGCAGCTGGCCCTTTGGTGTAGTCAGAATAATCTGGAACTGAACACTCTTAAAACTGTAGAGATGACAGTGGACTTTAGGAGTGGTACTACAATATTATCCCCCCTCTTTATACTTAATACTGCTGTGTCAGTTGTAGAATCCTTCAAGTTTTTTGTATCTATAATCTCCCGGGACTTGAAGTGGAAGACCAGTGTAGGGTCCATCATAAAAAAGGCACAACAGCAAATGTACTTTCTGCAACAGCTTAGGAAGTTCAACCTCCTACAGGAACTGTTGATTCAGTTCAACATAGCAGTCATTGAGTCTGTTCTCAGCTCATCCATAACAATGCGGTTTGGATCTCTGTCCTATCATGACAAAAATAGGTTACATCGAATAGTAAGGCCTACGGAAAATATCATTGGTGCTGGTTTGCCCTCCTTACAGGGCCTGTAGTATTCCAGATTCAAGAAAAGGGTAGGGAAGATCAACACCAACCCTTCACATCCAGGACACCATTGTTTTGAAGTATTACCATCAGCCAGGCGTTATAGATTATTATGCACCAAAACAAGCAGATACAAGAACATTTTTTCCACAGGCCATCAAGTTCATAAAAGGTTAACTCAGCTTATGAGGCTGGGGTATTCTTTTTCACCAAGCCTCCAAGGATTCTGCAGTATTATTTGTATATTGCTAATACTTGTTGATTTCAGAATTTATTTCAGTATTTCTTGCAATGAGTTTTACTTTGCACCTTGTATGTATATGTGTATTCACTTCAGATGATTGAGTTTCCGAAATCTCAAAACTCATATGATCGAGACCATATGTTTGAGTTTTCAGAAACTCGAACATCAGGAGTGAAAATAAAAAAAAAAAAAGAAAACATATTTAAAGATGTTTTTGCAGGGGGGGGGTCCCTTGCACCCCCCACATGGGGGGGTCTGTGCCCCCACACACCCCTACTTAAATATACCAACTCTGAGATCGCGCTACAGTGGGGAAAAGGGAAATTTCCCATTCTGCCCTTCTGCAGACACTGTGGAACAGGAGATTTCCCTGTTCCCTGCTGTAGCACAATCTCGGAGTTCGTATATTTAAGTAGCAGGGGTGTAGAGGGCTTGCCCCCTTGCAGAATCCCTCACATAAGGTACTTACACACTTTATTTAACCCCCCCCCCTTCAGATGCTCGAGTTTCTGAAAACTTGATCATAGGGTCTCAATCATATGAATTTCGAGATTTATCTGAAGTGAACCCGTATATGTATATGTATATTTACTTTTTGGCTTGTTCTTAATAGCTGAATGTATGTTGTTTGTCTTGTTCTTAATAGTTTTATGTATGTCATTTATGTAATTCATATTTGAAGAGTCACTGAAACCGGAGTCAGATTCCTTGCATGAGTGCATACTTGGCCAATAAATGTGATTCTGATTCTGATTCTGATAAAATATATCTATCATAACTACTCCATATGTCATACAAAACACTCAACAATGACTGCAACAGTTCTTCCTCAAAGGAAGCCTAACATCTGCAGCCAGATCACAAATCTTCTCACACCCTTCTGGCATCCTCAAAATACACCAATGCTTAGTAAAATTTAACAGATGAAAATCTGGCAGCAACAATTAACATTGCCAAATCTGCCCTAATAGTTCTTAACAATTCACCCAAATTTGACCTAAAAATTAAATCTCTAGCCAGCAACTGTGTGGACAATTTTCACTCAACATTCAGCATACTCCCTACAAAGTATATAAATGCAGCCAAAGCTATACTATACGATTCTCTAATTAGCCCAGTATTGGTGAACTAACCTCCCTACTACTCCTGAAAAACTACACAAACTCTTCTAGTGGTGTCACTGGACTCATCTGTTCCTTCAAAAACAACTTCCAAAATCTGTAGAAATGGAAATGAGACAGACTGTCAGCAATAACATTAGAATGCCCTGGAATGTGCTTAGCTGAAAAAAGTCAAGTGTAAGACAATAAAACACAAACTTCCTCAGTAAAGCTTGCACTAACAAAGAACTGGTTTGTCTTTTTTCCAAATCCCAAACTATGCATTGGTTATCAGACTGAAATTAACCTTCTTATTGCTCACCTACTTTTGTCAAATTATGATAGCTGCCCAAATAGGTATGAGTTCCAGAAGTGTAATATATTTCCTCCACATTGTTTGTCAATCCGCTGGTCCCCTTTGAGCAAACCATTAGCCTTTGGAAAATGCCTCCATGACTAGACCTCCAACTGTATTTGTTAAAAGCTGCCTCTCCTCAGAGGACATCTAATCTTCTTGCCAAAAGAACTCTGTTAAAAAGGTGAGGAAAGTACACCTAAATGGCCATGCCTTCCTTTCACCAGTTTAGATATGCTAACCCCAATAATGCACATACCTTGAGCTTCTTGATAAGGTAGTTAGAGACATGTTGACGATTTTCCCCCTGAACCTATGTCTCAGCATGGAAAATATAGTAACCCCCAGCCTTTAATATTATCTTTGTTTATCATGTCTGCAATCTTGTCCTTCAACTTGACGAACCTCTCTTCTGGGAGGTGCAGGCACTTGTGACAACATTAAATGGGTACACAGTGGCTATGGACAACTACAGCTGTTTTTGTAGAAGGGCACAGACATTATGGTCAGTATGTGTAGTACAGATTTTGGGCATATGTGGGAGACCTGTAATCTATGCATAGTGTACAAGTACATATTGGAGAGGATAAAAACTAAAGGGAAGAACGGCACATGCATTGTAGTACGAAAAATGGAAGTGATTGCATATAGCAGACAGTGGGAAAAGTGTTTACACCTGAATACAGCAGAAATGCTGCTTCTTTATATGTAAAGTATACTTAAAACTTTGTGTAAACTGGAGTTTCACACAGTGCAGGACAGCTTCACATTGTGTATATTTGTGCAATAAAGTGCTCCATGTGTGCATAGCACATCACAAGTTATAATGGCAAGGCTTGTGCAATGGTTGCCACATGCATATCATTATACTGCCTCTACTTTGTAATGCCCCATAACTGATTTTACTCCTTGGCAAAGTGTACAGCATGAAGAGTAGCAGAAAAACTTCACTGGATTTGAATGTGGCCAGTATTCATGATTTTTTTTAACATTTTTTGCTCCATTGATGCACTTGACTTCAGGATATTCTGCCATTACCATTAGCTTATCTGATACTTATGTTCTTGGAGGCTTCCATATTATGGCAGCTTCCTGGTTTTAACCAGAGTGTGGAAGGTGTCTCCTTTTCAGTAAACCCTGCCCTCAGGAGGCTAATGACTCTCCAAGTACATACGTAAACTGAAAAACGGACGAACTTAAGAAAACAAAAACGGATCCAAGACTCCTGGCGGACGCTTTTAATTCTTTAAGTGCGCTGATTACAATACACTTTTCGTTGGTAAAACCAACTTCTTCAGAAGATAAAAAAATCAAACATCTGTTAATCAGTTACTTAAGCATTTTATACACACAAAATTTAAAAACGTGAACACACCCACTGAATTCAATTGGTAGTTGGTGTGTGCAGTATCGGTTCATGTAAACAGTCAATATAAACGTTAAAATCACCTTGTCTAAACAAATTTCACTCATATTACCTAAAATACAAATATATTTCTGTAATAAATACCGTTCATTGACACTTTTGAGTGTCTTGTGGAGGGTATAAACTTAGAACATTAAAACTGGTGAATATAAGGAAAGGTAACGTTAACGAATAAAAATGGAGATGAGAATGAAGGCGAATGGGAGTGTGTGAAAGAGTGTGGACCATATCATACAGCTATCACATTATATATGTTATTAGTGTAAAATGGCATGTTATTGTCCTGTTTTTACAAATAACGGCTACCGTTAAGTAGTATCGTGTCATGTCCTAAACCAGGGTAGCCGATTAAATGTCACTATCAGTGCCAGTTCAATAAGGAATCCTGTCTACAATGATCCCTTTGGTCAATAACTTTGATCGTTCCCTATATTGGTTATTCTTTTGCAGCTAAAGTGAAAAAAGTGAACACCTATTAACTCTCCAAGTACAGGTTGCCAGGGATCTGTATGGCATGCACCCTAAGTGAAGTGTGGACCAGGAGAAGATTCAATACACTGCAGCCTGCAGTGACAGTTTTAGCCTGACCTATGTCCATTTTGTCAACATCCAGCTGTAGCTTGAACAGACAGTGATGCATGTGCCTTTCTGGTGACCATCCAGTGATCGTTATCAGTCTTTGCTTACACCAGGGACTTTAAGAACAACCTGCTCCTCTGTTATGTTCTCTACCCCAAAGGGCAAACATACCTATTCTACCTGCCAGCACATTTATACTCCCAAGCTGTGAAGTGAACCTGGATCATCTGGAACAGAGTCAGGTTTTCATCCCTCTATGTCAGCAGGGTTGCCTTTAGCAGCTGTCTATTTCCAGGAAAGATTGCAATGTACCTAGTCAGAGGTTTTCAAGATGGGTAGGATGACAGGCTGAAATGATGCAGCATCTTTCTATGGTTCACTTGCTGCCTGCATTTGCCACAGACACTCCAGTCTAGGAATAACAATCTCAGGGGCAGACAGTTAACATGCCTTCGATGCTTAAAAGTACATGTAACCCTGTATGCTGGTGCGAATTTAAGGATTAATAACCATTTCAAGTGATGAATGGTAGTGTTGTGCATATTGCAGCTCTCTGTCAAGCCAGCATATGTATAACATTGAATAATCTTTATAATAATTGAAAAAAATATGGCATTCAGTTGTAAGGGTAGACTTCTGCTGCATGTTTGGATTTAATAATGATGCAGGACAGCTGCAAGTGCAAGACATCTCCCTCTAGTCTTTAACTTGTTACAAATTGTGGAATAGTGCGTGGTACTTATCCACTGAAAAGAATTATAAGAAACAATGCAAAAGTGAGAGAAGGTGACTATTGGAAGTTGTACCTACCTGTCCATGGGCTGTATATCATTGCAGTAAAGAATTTCCCATCATATTTCAAAAGACAGATTTTCTCATATCTGTGGTTGTGGTTGGCACCATTATGAGCAGGACTTCAGTTTGTACCTTCTTGATTTAGCAGATTCTGAAATAGCCATATTGCAGGGGTACACTTCTTACTGCCTAGGTTTGGTCATAACTGCTCCTGCTACAGATGCACACTTGGCCTTACTTTTGATCCCTTTTATGATGTTTCCACACTCAGGTAGCTATACTTCCACATCATACCTCTGGTGCTGTGTTTTGTACTTGTGTGTTATGCTGGAGTCTCATTAGCAGTTTAGGCCTTACATTTTGATATCTGCACCAGAAAATGGATGTCATCTAAATTAAATCATAGCCTGTGGTTATAGACATAGGAGTTTTGCATCTCAGACCCTCTTTTGGTATATATGTGACAGCCATGCCATTGTATTTTCTGCAGCTTCTAGATGACACATCACAAAGACATTCCATTACTGCACCTGTGATGATGGTTGGAGTGGGGATATCGAGAACCCATGAATGTCAAGCTGGGTGAAAGTGAGAATCGAGTCCTTGCCCATTGGACTGTCATCACTGTCACTTCACTGCTCTGATGTCTGCAGTGCCTGATGTCTGCATCTCCTTCTCATGTTATTAAGTACAATAATGGAGGGCAGCATCTCCATCTAGCATAGGTGTGTACCAGCAGTGAAGTGCACAGTCCTATGCACCAACCCTGACAGTTCATCATGGGTGATAAAATCACCTCATCTGTCACTGCTCCTGGAGGGAACCACTGGCCTATCCTGCAGGTCAGAACTATCTGTGGGGCCAAGTATTGCGGGAGGGAAGCTGAGGGGGTGCTGCCAGGTTGTGTCTGAGACATGCTGCTCCTTAGTGCTATAGCCAGTTTAGTAGGGGTAGGAGGATCCGATGGGCCATGCCTATCCCACTGTGCTGTGTAAACAAAAGAGAAAAAATAAAGGTTGTGTTGAGAAAAAAAAGGATAATATTAGTATCTTCAAATGTGTCATTCAATGCTTTGATACAATTATTTGACACTATTTTTTAACTGTACTCTTAAGACCACCGACTCTTAACAACTAGCATTTTTACTTTTAAGACTACCCAGCTCATAACAGATACACACTATACTACAGATTGCAGAAAGCAATCCTTGATGTGTGCATATATTGCACATATGCATGTTCCAATTATAGAGTTTACATTTTACTGCAGGCCGTTTGTGCCACTGGTATGGAGGTTTGAATTCACCTTAAAATATTGATGACAAATTAACAGTATATATAACTGGGAAATGTGATATGCGAACCTATGACTTCTGACTACTATCTCATATTGTACTGTTGGTTTGGCCTACAGACTAAGGCATCCATAGTTTGCTTTTACACTTGACAGATGCTTGCTCATTTTGATATTAGAATACTGAACTGCTGGTTTGTACTACACAGTAATGAATGCATACTTGCCTTTACAATTGAGATATGCATGCTCACTTTGATACAACTGTATAAGATACCCCAAAAAACATTCTTAAACTTTTAATGCAGCAGTAACAGTACTGTTCTGCTGCATACACACCACATGCTTCTCTCTTCTGGGCCAATCTAGTGGCATGGGTTGTCACATTCAGTTCTCTCTTTTTGACAGCTGTGGAAGAAACAGAACAGAAAAGAACAGTGCAGAATTCTATCATGGAGTGTCTCAGGTCATACATCTCTCAATCCAAAGTTCGAGGGTTTCCCTCTTCCTCCTCTGGGGCTCATTGTAGTGCTGTCAACGTTGCTCCCCAGTAGGGGGGATACTGGCAGCACAGGCCACAGCCCAGGCAAGACTATTTCATGCCTGTGACTTGTACTCTAAACCAGAATAGACTCCCTATGATAGCCGTTGCCCATATTCCTTCACTAGGAGTCTACAAACACTTTGGACTCTTGGACAGCCCATCTTTTAGCATGAGATCTCACTCCCTCTCCATAAACACCTGCCATGCCTACCACAGATTAAGACCAATGCAGAATATTGGTTTCCCACCAATTGCAGTTATCGCACTTACTGAGAGTGTGCACACTATTTGAAAATGATGCACACTGCTTACTATCATGCAAATGTGATGCTCAACAGTGCATAATGGTAAGCAGAGCACAACATTGGCAAGCAATGCAATTTCAGGGTTATTAGATGTACAGGCCTTGTGTATGTGTTTTAGGCAAAAGTGAAGCCCATGCCAGTCCACATAGCAGGAATACACTGGCAGGAATACAGCACACAGTATATTTTCTATTTTTTGCTGTCTGCTTCCTGGGTGGTCTGAGTTCTCCAGTTCCAGTGTTTGTGCTATGAGGTGCATCCCACAAACAGAGGCAAGAAAAGAAATTTAAATGAAGAAAACTGAGGAAAAGTAACAGAAAATTCCATGCTGTCATACAATCCTAAGACATGAATATCATGGGGTGACCTGTGATGTACACCATACATTTGGACTGGAAAATCCTGTAAGAGACATGTTAGAAAGTAATCATACACATTGCAGTTTCTTAGTTTGCAATCCTCAGAAGATCATATGTCTACTACCGAAATAGTTTGAGTAGCATGGGCATGTCATCAGTACACTTCTAAGTAATGCGTACAGATAGTGTAAAAGCCTGTGCTTCACACTATTCTTAAATACATTCCAGCATATGCAGTATGTAGGTGACAAACTGGAACCATACCTTCTAAGATTCAGTACTTCTCTGTTCAAATAACCTAAACAAAATGCTTTCTGTCACTGTTCCAAACATATAGAACTCTCCTAAACATCAGTTTTACTAGTTACAGGGTTGCCTTTTTATATGGTGTAAATTATTAATGGATTGCAACTCTGAGTGATTACTGTTTTGGAAGAGGAAATCATAGCAGCATTGCAGATGGCCTTACTTCAACTGGGAGTGTGGTCTTAGATCTAGAAAGTGTCTCTGGAGAGATCACAGGCCTTTCTTGTCAACATAACACAGAGACTACAAACCATGCCATGATGTATGTGGATAGATTAAAAGCCATGTCACTGTAATCTGTCTGGTATAGGATTAGGTCACACCTGCCTGGCTTCCAGACCACTGTCTGACCATGCCCTGGTGGGATTACTGCATAGCCAAAATGATCATATAGCTGATGACATCATCAGAGTCTGTTGAGGCCAGAATAAGTGTCCCATATGGTGGTGTAAAATGCTCTCAGTAATGTCAAGCAACAGCTGACAAAGAAACCCACAGACCCAGTTAACTGCATTGAGTATAGAACCCCTACCTAAGTACACAGACTACTGAACACAGTACTTTAAGCAAGTACCATAGTTCAGCTCCAACTTAAAGTGGGACAGACAACACGTTATAGCTGATGACAGTGTCTAGTGAGGAGAATATGGTGATAATAGTGGTGTAAAAAGCTCTCCATAATGTCAAGCATGAGAATAAACACACAAATACACACACACACATACACACACACACACACACACACACACACACACACACACACACACAGCTGACTGCAGTGAAAATAGAAACTATACTTATCTAAGTACATAGACTATAGAATACAGTACTTTACGTAAGGACCACATCTCAACTCTTTCTTGAAGTGTCAAGCAACACTTTATAGCTGATGACATCAGCAGTGTCTGTTAAAGACAGGATAAGAATCACACATGCTGGTGTACAGTGGTCTCAGCAATGTCTAGCAGCAGCTCAAAGACACACACACCCAGTTGACTGCAGTGGGGATATAACCTCTACCTTTCTAAGTGCACTGACTACAGCAAACAGTACTTAATGCAAGCATCACTGTGAAACTCTGATTTATACAGGAGTGCAGGTGAAGTTATAGTAGATGACATCAGCAGGCCAGATGGGACACAGCAAGTTGGGAGGGCTGCATGAAACAGCTATGTAGGCTTCACATGAAACAGCTGTGTAGGCTTGTGCAAGTATCAAAATACTGGCAATCCATGCCATTAAAGAAGTACCTGTAGGATATCACACCTACTTTGCTGACTAGACACACACAGTCAACTGCAGTGAGAACAGAACCCCTATGTATCTAAGTGCACAGACTACAGAACACAGTACTTAATGAAAACACCATGGCACAGGTCTGATTTATACAGGAGTGGAGGTGAACTTATAGTAGATGACAGCAGGCCATGTGGAAGACAACAGGTTGGGAGGGCTACATAAAATGTATATGTAGACTTGTGCAAGTATCAAAATACTGCCAATGCACACCATTGGAGAAGTAACTATAGGATACCATGTCTACTGGCTAAATACACACAGTTGACTGGAGTGAGAACAGAACTCCTACCTATCTAAAAGCACAGGCTACAGAACACAGTACTTAATCCAAGCAACACTGCAAAAGTCAGACCTTTTCATGGCTGCAGGTCAACTTGTAGTGAGTGACATCAGTAGTGCATGTTGAAGAGAAGAAGTTGGGAAGTCTGCATGAAGTGGATCTGTAAGCATATCCAAGTATCAAAATATTGTCAGTTAATGGGAATGGGGCAGTAACTGCTAAGGATACACTCCTCTGGCTAGACACACACACAACCAGTTGACTGTAGTGAGAACAGAACACCTACCTAAGTATGCAGACTACAGAACACAGTACCTTATGCAAATGCCATAGCACACGTCTGACTTTTACAAGACTGCAGGTGAACTTATAGTAGATGACATCAGTAGGCCATGTAAGAGACAAAATGTTTGGAGGCCTGCATAGGCACATAGCTTCATATGTACATAGGAAGCTGCTAGCCTAATGGGTCTATAGTGTTTAGAAGCCAAGATGTGTAAAAAGACAACTACACTTATTGAGCATAGTTGGATGATTGTTGTTATGAGAGCAATTTTGTGAAAAGCACCAACTGGCCCTGTCCATGGGGGACATAAGTGGCACCCCAGAGGTGACTTCTGAGTGCTGATTCATACACAGCAGGAACCTATTGCAGATGAGTGAGAGTTGTTGGGGAATATATCTGTCTCCCCAGGATGTTCTGTGTATGTCACAAGCTAGGCTGAGAATCCTGGGCCAAGTTATTCTTGTACCATTTGACTTACAGATGTGCAGTATTTCCAGTAAGACAGGGACTGAGACGGCTCTGTAGGGAAGACATAGGTCACCTCTCAGTAGCCTGCTTGATACTGAGTACACTGACAGGTCTTTCAGTCTTTCCATGTATGTCATGTTTTGAGGCCCTAGAGTTTCTCATACAGAACCCTGTGCTTTCTCCAATTGCTGCAGGTGTGTGGTGAGGTACAGACAGAAGGGAGCATTGTACTCAATTAATGGTCTGATAAGGGTAGACTACAGCAGAGGTATGACCACCCTGGTCTTGGATGTGATGCCAATATGCATGATGTGTGTATCACCACTATGGACACATGATTATGAAAGTGTAGATTGCTATCAATGCATGTTTCTATGTCTCACAACACTGTGTTTGAGCTTAGAGGGGTGCTATGCTGATCATATTTAGCTTGGGTGCTTCATTGCCAAATGAGACAATGAGCCATTGTATACTTTAAGGTTCATTCCATGAGTTTGGCACCAATCATTTGTGTGTGACAGCTCCTTCCATAACATGTTACCACCATTGGGTGACTCTATATTAGTGGATCCAGTTAACACTCAGCTGAAAACTTGGTAAACCACAGGCCATCTACCATTGCCTGCACTTCAAAGAAGTAATCTGCAAACAGCTGAGGGCCCAGCACAGATCATTATGGTATTCTAATGGTAAGTTGCTACTGGTGGAGGTGCAGTCCCCAACTCTGAGAATGTGTTATGCCAGTGAGACAGTTGTCTATCCCTGTACTATGGAATGGCTTAATTCCCATATGGGAGTTCTTCACTATGACACATGAATGGGAATAGAGTCAAAGGCCTTGGATAAGTCAACATAGGTGGTATGTCCTGTTATCTCTCTTCCAGGTCTGTTCAGTCAGAATCCAAGAAGTCCACAAGGTTCAATAAGCAAGACGTACCCTTGACAATAATAAAATGGGTAGGGTCAGGTGTGTTGAAAGTCACCTATGTCTCTATGGATATGTCCATTCTGATTCCATCCCTAGCCTTGCAGATAAGTGTTTTTAGGCATATGGGTCAATAGTTGTACTTCTGCATGTTACCAGATTAATGTGCATTGCACAGCACACAACATTTGATATTACATTTTGTACTATGTTTGATATATGTGTGGAGAAAGTATTGAGACACCAAGGTTGCAGTGCTTGGGTGTGGCAATAGATGGATTTAATGTAAATATTGTTTGATAGAGACCTCAGTTTGTAATGTTTACATATGTAATTTCATGTAATAAACAGGGAATGGGCAGTAAACAGCAGTATTACAGCATTATATAAACATCCCCATAGTGTGACACGCAGCAAGTTTGCACAACGGTTAACAAAGTGCATACATATGTGAGATACATGTTTGTGCATAGGTAAGCAGTGTGCAAACACGAGCCGCATTGCTAAAGCCTGACAGTTAGCAATGAGTATCCAACTTATACCTGCTGGTTATCAGCAACACATTTACATGATGGTAAACAGAACACAACAGTGGCAAGTAAAGCAATTTCAGGGTTATTGTGTGTACAGGCAGTTGTGCATGTTTTTTTGGCAAAAATGAAGACTATGCCAGTCCAGATAGCAGTAATACATTTACAGGACTATAGTACACAGTATACCCCGCATTCATACAAGTGATCATAAAAGTGATAATATATAGATTACTAAATCAATAAAAGTAATGCTGTGTTTGAATCCAGGACAATGTGTATGGCAGTCCTACATTTACACCTGTTGCCACAAGAAGGTTGAGGAATCAGTTGTCTATGTTGCACTTCTATGTATTTTCTTATTTATTTATTTAGTTATTTATTTATGTATTTATTTATCTGTGCAGTCACTGAGACCTGGTTCAAGGCTCCAGAGAGCACCCCTGCACTACCAGGCTATAACTCATACCACACTTTTCGGCTATGTAACCTGGATCGGAACACCAAAGGCGGAGATGTGTTCATATTCATTAAGGATATCCACACCTCCAGGCTAGTTGCTCAGCATAATGCAGCGGAAGTTATCCAAGTGCAACTAACTCAGGGCAAAACTGCAATCCAAATTGTAGCTTGCTACAGATCGCCCACCATGCCCCAGTATTCCCACTCCTCTTTTCTTGATGTACTGGAAAATATTAGGGTTCAACCAAACACCCTAATAATGGGCGATTTCAACTACCCCCACCATTAACTGGGAAAACTACTCATGTACCAACTCCATCGCTCAACGCTTTCTGGAATTCATAAACTCCAATGCCCTGGATCAACTTATCCACACCCCCACCAGGGGCAACAATATCCTAGATCTAGTCATTACCAATATGAGTAACCGGTGTTCCACACTCATTGATCCGATCTGACCATAAGCTAATTACCCTAGATATCCAAATCCTGCCTCCACCCCCATTAAGGAAACCATGGTAAAAAATTTCTCCAAAGCCAACTTCTTGCTTCTTAAGACAGAAGTGGTGAACTTCATGACATCCATGCAGATGGACAATACAGTCATGACTACTGAATCCTACGCAATTGCACTTTATAAGCACTTACATGAGTACATGGATCGTGCTTTCCCAAACAGAACCAAGACGCTATCCTCCAAAAAAAGGAAGCCAATCTGGTGGTCCCCTGTCATAAACAAGCTGTACAACAGAAGGAAGAAGCTCTTGCAAAAGAGAGTAAAATCGCACGAGTGGAGGAGCTCCCTGGTCAACCTCAGTAAGATGCTGTGATCCCTGATAAAATCCTCCAAAACTAGTTATGAAAACAAAATTGCCACTGATTCTAAAGACAACCACAAAGCATTCTATAGCTATGTCAAGAATCTCAATGGCAACACTCAGATCTGCTCTGAGTTACAGCACAATGGCACTAAATATACAGACCCAACTGATATTGCCAACATCCTGGCAGATAGGTTCAGTGCTAACTTTACCCCCCTCTCTCGCCCTAAAGAGCCCATCTCTATACTGGAAGAATGCAAAGTTCCTGTAATTACGGCTGCACAGGTAAAAACCACACTCTCCAAAGCCAAGAACACAGCATCCATGGGACCAGACAACATCCCAGGCTGCATTCTCCATGAACTACACAACAAACTGGCATCCCACCTAAGTACCATGTTCAATCATAGCCTCACCTCAGGCTTTGTGCCTGCTGAATGGCGCACAGCCACGGTTATCCCACTCCACATGGAGGGAGCCACCATGGACCCCGGGAACTACTGCCCCATTAGCCTGATGAGCCTGGTCTGCAAAGCCATGGAACGTATCATCATGGAACTTATAAACAAAGACATTGGTAATCTCCAAACTCTGGATCCCACCTAGTTCGAGCGTGTAAAAGGCAGATCATGTCTCCTAAACCTGATAGACTTCTTTGAAGCAGTCACCAAAGCTGTAGACAAGGGTAAGGTGGTTCACACAGCCTATCTAGATCTTGCCAAGGCTTTTGACACCATCCCCTACTCTGGAATTATAGATAAACTCACTAAACTAGGTATAAATCCCTATGTCACATGATGGGTTGCCAACTGGCTCACTGACAGAACCCACACTGTGAAAGTAGCAGACTCCAAATCTGACTTCAGACCAGTGACAAGTGGAGTACCACAGGGTTCAGTCCTGGGTCCTCTCCTGTTTGGTATCTACTTCTCTGAAGTACAGGCTAACACAGAAGGTCTTTGGCTAATGAAGTTTGCAGATGACTGCAAACCAGGAGCCATAATCAAAACTCCTAATGATGTGGACATCCTACAAAAGGGCCTCACTGAGACAGATGCCTGATGTCAAAGCCATTGTCTCAAGCTCAATGTCAAAAAGTCCATTGTCTTCCCCTTTGGAAAAAAAACTCTGTACCCATGAACTACAACACAGGTGGTAGTATACTTAACACTGAAAGTGTGATAAGAAACTTTGGGACACGGGTGGACAGTAGTCTCTCCTTTGATAATCACATCACCACAGTAGTCAAGAAATCCTTCTACATGGCACACCTCATCACAAAAGGTTTCTCATCCAGAAAAAAAGAGGTCATTGCTCCCCTCTACTCATCACTCATTAGACCCATTATAGAGTACAATGCCCCTTTCGGTATGTACCTCACAAGACATCTACAACAAGTGGAAAGGCTGCAGAAATACCTCACAAAGAGGAATACCGGACTCAAACAGATGCCCTACGCCGACCGTCTCAAAAAAACTCCAGCCTTACTCCGTTGCATATCGCCTACTCAGAGGTGATCTCTGCCTAACATACAAAGCTATATCAAGCCCAGAGCTGTTGGACATGCTCCACTTAAAGAAATCCCAATCCATCTGAGCTACACGCTCTAGGGACCTGAACCTTGTCACCACAATAAACAGAACATGCCAGAGGGATAGATTCCTGACCCAGAGACTTCCCATACTCTGGAATAAACTACCTATCTATATCAAACAAAGCTCCTCATTAGCACTCTTCAAGAAAAATCTTGATGACTGAATGGGAAATAGGAAATTCACCTCAGGGATCACCTCTGTGGCTCTGCTCAACAGTGGCACAGGAAAATAATTTTCTTGGGTGGCAAAAGCCAGGGTACCTTTTTGGCTGGGCTTTTGTAGGCCACAGGGCCGATAGCCTAGTACCTACCTATGAACCTATTAATGTATGTATGTATGTATGTATTTAACATTTGTTAACTGGGAAAGTCCAACTTGGAATGAACCAATTTTCAGTGGAGGGCTGGAGAGAAATGCTCCAGATGCATCTCCTTGTAATGTTTCTTCAGACCTGTACACTGCAGTGTCACAGCAGTAAAACAAAGGTTGCACACTCTGTACCAGAACCAGTACCATATGTACACCAGGACAGGTTTTTGGATGGCCAAGAGCATTAAGTGAATGTATCCAATTTATATTTTTGACTGTCTGCTTCCTAGGTGGTCCAATGTTTCCTGTTTCTGCAATGCCGCGCTTCGTGAACACCAGATAAGCACAAACAAACCTGAAATGTATTTGTTCTCAAGTTCCATTATTTCTGCTAAGCATCATGCAAAAAGTGGAATTAAAAACAAGAAAAATAAGACAAGAAAAAAGGGATACATACTGGAAATGAGGAAAAGCAATGTATGACATACACAGTACAAAATAATAGTGCACATTAGATATTTCTACATAGTTCAAGATTTAAACTGCACCAATACAGCTTCAGAAAATAGGATTAATGCTTTATTCCTCTTTGCCACACAAACTGCTTTGCTGAAAAGAACTGAAGCCATTTTTCACAGAATGAACTGCAACAGAATGTACAATGCTATCAAACCATCAGCTGTTATTTGTATATTTAATTATCTTTATTATATTTGGATGTAGTGCACATAGTGATAACATAACCTGTTCTGATTATGCTTGCAAATATACAGCTCTGTCTTACATGTCTGTGTTTCTTGCCAATTCTTCACTTATCTGACCAGTAGTGTGATTAATGCAGTGTGTACGTCATTCTCTATCATTGGCCTTAAATCTGTGTGGGTATTAACTGGGAGTAATATGATACGCAGTTGCCAGCAACTAAAGGCCAGGTTGGATGGCACAAACAAGCATATACTGTTCTTTTGGGAGGAGAATAAGTAACTTATTGTTATGACATGAACAATAGTACACTGTTCTTTTTGGGGGGGTGTAAAATCTCAGTTACTGTTATGGCACAAACAAGCATAGCCTGTTCTTTTAGAGGGGATCAAAGAGGAGTTACTGCTATGGCACAAACGAGGATATTATGCTGTTGCTGGTCTCCTTGTTTTGCATCCTGCCTGTTGTTTGATCTTGGGAAGGGTTGTGAAGTCAGAAACTGCAATGTGTATCATTACTTTCGAAACTGTGTCTTTAATGATTTACCAGTAGAAAGGTATGGCGCTGAACTGATGGCATGGAGTTATCATCAGTAGTTTTCAGAGGTATGACTGTGTGAATCTTTGATGCCTGAAGTCTACAACTTACTAATTGACAAACATGTTAGGGTACTTTCTGTACAAATCCACCACTATTTACTTGTTTACTGTACCAAGTTAAAAAATACAAGGAAATACCATATTATTATTAAAGAATACAATCTGGGTTCATGACTTACCTTGCAAATGCAGCAGTTAACACAGTTTTAGTTCAGGACTGACTCTGTCTGATGCAAGCAGCACACAGCCAGTCATGGGAAGGTAAAGGCTGTGTGAGTTGCCTGGCATCAATTGTACTATATGTATGTGAGCAGGAGAAAGGTATTAGGCATCTAGGTGGTCATTGACTGTGCTATGCGCTATCTCTTCGCCAAAGCAAGGGCATACTGAGCATGCCCACATCTGCCTCCTGCCACAGCAGCTGGTGTTTCCAACTCCAAGTCCTCCTCTGACTGTGGCTGTGGGGACCTAGGCATTGGTGGGAGGATATTAGCTACTTGCACTTGCTGTTCCAACTGCAGCTGTTTCTGCAGGATCAAATTCTGAAGATTTGTGTACATGTGTGTGGCTTATACTACAGGGCTCCACCAGATGTATCTAGGCACCAGAACCATGACTTCAGCAGCCCAACCACATGCTTTATGGTGTTTCTATTTTGAGCCTGTGCCTCATTATGGCATTCGTATATGACTGTGTGTGCAGTTCTGATGGGTGTCATCGGCCATGGTTCCAGTGCATAGCCAGCATCCGGCAGTAAATGGTCCTGTGGGATGTTCCCCTTAGCAAATATCTGGAACAGCTATGATGTGTGCCAGATTTGTGATTCATGATAACTGCCAGGTTTGCCAGCACACACATTCAAGATAATTCCCTGGGCATTACACAAGACTTCAAAGTTGATGGAATGGTGTCCCTTGTGGTTAATGTAGATTCTACCCTGCTCACCAGATTGTGCCTTAGTGTTTACATGAGTGCAATCTAATGCACCCAGTACTTAAGGGCAGTGTGCTACATGGTCAAACTGTGGCATATTTCTGGCCTTCTCCTCAGAACTACAGGGAAAATATATGTGCTCACTGGCATGTATGAGCATAGCATCCAGGAAATGGTGGAGAATCATACCTGTGACACACCCATCATGTCTCCAGCCAGTCTTTGAATGGTACTTGTAGATAGGATTCTAACGACTACACATACCTTAGTTTTCACTGTGATGGGTTCCCCTCAGTTGGTTCTGGCTCTGAGTTGTGGGAGGTCACAGAGTTCTTCTAGTGCATCCCTTCCCATCCTGTAGTTCTCTACAATCTCCAAGTCAAGTAAAATGTTACTAGGGGTCTGAAAACCCTTCTCCTTCATGAGCTAGGCCTATTAGCAAAAGCAGCAGTATCAACGGCTTCAGTCTCTAGCACATACAGATGGATCAAAGCAGCAGAAGATCTTAGCACTGTGTCCCTGTAGATTTTCTGTATCTCTACTCCAGTAGTGTTGAAGTATAAGGAAAAAACAGTATGGAGACTATATATGCTTTATAGCTTTTTGAATTGCTCCACCATGTTGGATTTGTTCTTTAAAATGCAATTCACCTGCTTATGCTGTAATTAGCATCTATTAAACATACCTGCTGCTTGCGCATTAGTGTGCTATGCACACCTCCATGTAAATAAGGTAAGCACAGGTAAAATTGGTATTATTTTCCTCCATTCCCATGATATCATGTAAACGAGCACAAAACGTGAAGGAAAGGTTGCACACCATGTACTAGAACCCAGGGCCATCTATACTCCAGCCCTACACATACATGTGCTGCAACAGGAAGAGTTACATTGACAAGCAATGGGAAACTTGCCATTCATTATTCTGTTTGGTGTGGTTGTGATAAGCTCCATATCAAGCAAACAATGACCAAAATAATAAAAAAGTACTTAAAGCAGATAGAGATTACATATTTTGTCAAAAAAAGAAGAGGAATTTGCATCTTAATGAAAAAGAGTCTGTGAATTGTGTACTGCTTAAGTGCGTGTTCACCCTTCACAGACCTACATGTACACCTATAAGTCTAACCTGACACAACCCCTGATGTCATCATTCACTATTGCCATCCATTGGAAACAAACACTGAGGAGTACCTACATGATGTGAACATCCCTACATGGTTCAAATGTATTGGGATTCGGCAATTCTAATGAGTTCAGGCCTCATTTGCATATTCATCTTGCTGACTGCCCTAAATTTACATGGATGGCAAACATGTAGCGAGAGAAACTGAAAGGGAGCCGAATGTTGAACACACAAAGGAGGGTATTACTTTGCAGCATTTTTGCACACAGGAATATTGTTTTTCAGATATTCTGCCTGTATTTCTTCAGCTACATACTGTTTATGCTTACATGACACTATAAATAGTCTGTTGCATGGGGTTATACACTTTTAAATGCCTGCCTAAGTTACAAGTGTATTCTTCATTTGGGGTTGGGGAAGTAAAGTTAAATTTATGTCATGGCATTTCAGAAGGATATGTTGCTGTTGTTACTCTCCTTTTTTGCATTCATCCTGTATAGAACTAGAATTATGTGCCTGTTGTCACATGTTAAGGCCTGTTCTGTACAACTCTAACAACTTTTACTTTCTCTTCTGGCCATGTAGACTCCTTTCCATGGCTATATTCAAAAAGTTTTAGAATACATGGGGAACACCAGCGCAGAGTCTACACCGTTGATTTAGAGCTTGTTGAATTGCTCCACCATGTTGGTTTGCTTGATTAGCATACAATTCAGCAACTTATGCTGTAATTAGCATGCCACAGTATTTACCTTGTTTGCGCATTAGTGTGCGCTGCTACACTGAGTTTACTGAATCTAAAAGTATTTGCACCCATGTGCGAATCACTCTGTGACACACATATGGTGGAAAATGACTGTGTAGGCTTTATTGAATCCCTCTTTATATCTTAAACTATAACATCTGTACTGCTCCACATATTTCTTACTGCTGCTTTTCCCAGCACAGATCACTCATATTTTTAATTTGGAAAATTTGTGAGTAGTACATTATTACAGAAATCAATGGCAATAATACTTATATTATTCATTATTATATTTTTTGTACAAATGTTAAGTTTATCTCAAAAATACCTTTGATTTGTTATCACATTTGGCACTTGCCCCACTTTGTTAAATTAACCTTAACTTTTTCTTTTTCACTGCATGGAGTATTTCTATGCAGGCTTATATTGTGAATAGACTTTTTTAGTAGGTCTACCCTTTTAATACATAAAAAACTAAGCAAGTAAATAATAAATATATAAATAAATAACTTCTCCCACAGGAAAATACAACAGTGTCTTTTAACAGACACAACTTGTGCAAAAAAGGTATAATAAATACTGGTGTACTGTTCAGTCTGATGGAATGACGACCAGAAATTTCTCAAATATCTCCCAAATAAAATTGAAAGCATTTTTGTGGCAAGGACTTTAGTAGTTGCTCGCATACTGTAAAAGTATGCAAATACTTGTTCAATCAGCATAAAATGCAGTTTGTTAGCCTTTTAATTTTTTCTGTGAGCAGTATAACTCATATAAACTGCTCACAAGCTATTGAATCAAGCCTCCTCAGACAAAACATACATTATAAAATAAAGACAACTGTCCTAGAAGTGCTTCCTTTTCTATTGGGAGGGTCAGCATTTCAGCAAACAGCATACTTACCTTTCACAACTTTGAGTTGTAAAACCATGTACTTGTATTGCTGTCACAATGAAATGCTATGCTTCCCAATGTCAACAAGCAAGTAAAACATAATAAATTTAAATATATCATGTGCAAAACGTTGCATACAAAAAGTCACACAAACTGAATAGCCGTAATCTTTCCAGGTTGACACCCTTCAATATATAAGATCAACTTACACACCTCTGCCTCTAAATATGCTATTTTTGAGGTCATATATCCTCAGAGGAATCAGGAATGAAATCACAGAAAAAGAAAATGGCAGTTTCCTGTTACTTTGTCAGACACAGACTGAAAGACAGCCCCCTGGATTTACAAAAGCTTGCACAGAGTGCAAGAAGTGTGTAGGAGCTCATGCCGGCAATATGTCTGCCGTGCGATCCAGGAACAGCCGGCAGGGGCGTGCACAAGAGCTGCTAAAGCTACTCTTGCACAGACAGCATCATGGTATGCAAATTACCCCATTTGCTGGTGAAAGACATGCAAGAGAGGTAAATTTGCGATCCAGGAAATACTAAGCTGTCCATGGAAGATTAGTGTTAGCTGAAGAAATGTACTCCGTTGGTAACGGAGTACATTTCTGCAAAAAACTAAATGGAGCTATGACAGCTCCAAATAAAGGATGCATACAGTTGAGGAAGCATGCCAATGGCCAACTATTAGGCCATTGGCATTATAAAATGTTTAAAAATATAACAATTTAACTTTTTTTCCCCGATCTCCGATGTTTAAGCATAGCACAGCACCACACAAACGTGCAGCGCTTATAAAAACAAGAAAATAATTTAAAAAAAGCCAAAAATAGACATTTTCACTAAAAAGCTTATTCTGCCATGCAGGTGAATGGCAGGCTGAAGACAACATGGCCACTGAGTAGTGGTTGCTAAGGGGGGGGAGCTTAGTGTGAGAGATGTAACCATGCATTACTAGGCAATCCTATGCAAATGAGGATAAGGATAGTGAATCCCAACTTTCCCCAGCATGTGAGGCATGTCCCAAGAGTGTAAGAGTAGGAGTAGGTGAGTAGAAGAGTAGAATATAGGTAACATCATGAGGGGGTGTGTCAGACAGGCTGTAAGCTAATTGGAGCACAGCGGCTTGTGTTTGCCATGAGTTGCTCAGGATTGCAAATGGCATGCCTACAGTTGTCCTATTTGAAAACCGCAAATCAAAGGTGCACACTGTTAAAAGATAGGAAACTCCTTGCAAACATACACACAGCATGTGCACTTGTGTGCGCTCGTGTGTGCATGTGTGCGCATTTGCTCTTGTTTGCGCGGCACTGCCCTGGGCGGAAACAGAAAGGCAAAAGGAAGGAAAAGAAGTAGTAGGAAATTAACCAAGGAGAACTAGCAGAGCTGCCAGGTGAAATATATCAGAATCAGCCAATTACTCAGGCAGCAGACTAGCCCAGCACTTTAAACTCTGCAAACACCATTCCCCCTGTTTTTTCTCAAGAACTCTACAACACTGCAGTATACAAAGAGGGAAAGCTTAAAAAGCTTAAGTCAGACAAAATGTTAGGGGCTGCTCCTGCTATCATAAACCATTATGTGCAAGGTGCTGAGGGTGGTGATGTTGTGAATGCTGCTGAGCAACCCACAGGGAGGAGACAGAGAAGAGTGTGCAGACCCAGGGTAACCTACCAGGGGCTACATGAGCTGGAGATAGTGGAGCACTATAGGGTGGGCAGAGACCTCCTACAGCAAATTGTTGAGCTGTGCTGGCCATGCCTCACACACATAACCAACAGAGGGGAGCCCATCCCAGTGGATACCAAGGTATGTGTTGGCCTAAGAATACTAGCTACAGGTACCTTACAAAGACCAACTGGTGATATGATAGGGATTTCACAGGCATCCGCATCCAGGGTACTCCACCAGTTCCCGGATGCTATGTCAGCATATGTTAGTGACCATGTATATTTCCCCAATTCCCATGAGGCATTGGCCAGCAATATTTGTCTTTTCCACCAAATAGCAGAATACCCTGAGGTAGTGGGTGCAATAGACTGCACACACATACACATCAAAGCACCACTCGGTGAGCGGGGTAGGGTCTACATCAACCGCAAGGGCTTCCCCTCCATCAACTGCCAGGTTGTGTGCCATGCCTAGGGCATAATTATGAATTTGTGTGCTGGCTGCCCTGGAAGCTAAAAGGATTTCCACATCTGGCATTTGACGCAGCTGTACCAGAAATATGCCAATGGAGACATCCCTGATGGTCATCTAGTGGGGGATGCTGGATACGCACTGGAGCCATGGCTGATGGCACCCATCAGAAATGCACACACACCTGAACAAGAACTCCATAATGAGGCACACGCACAAACAAGAAACATAATTGAGCATGTGCTTGGGATACTCAAGTCACGGTTCTGGTGCCTGAACACATCTGGTGGAGCCTTGCAGTACTCACCAACTACATGTACCCAAATTGTTATGGTATGTGCCATGCTACACAATATGATCCTGTGGAAACAGCTGCTGCAGGAACAGCATGGGGCAGGGCCAAACAGCCCCCCACCATTGCCAAAGCCTGCACAGGCACAGCGTGACTCGGTGGAGGAACAACCTGAGCCTGCCCCAGTAGGCAGAAGGAGGCATGTCCAGTATGCCCTAGCCTTGGCAAAGAGGCAACGCATTGGACATACACTGACTCAGTAGGAACCCTGGAAATGACACCTCTCTCTGACTCGCACATACAGTAAAAGGGATGCCTAACTTGACACTACCTGTTTTCAAACATGTATAGGGAGTGTACTATGTGCATCCAACATAGGCAGCCCTGCAGCACCACGTGAGGCATGAGTGCCCTATTTTAAGCAATGTAAAGCACTGCTAAGCACATTATACCAGTATTGAGCATATTTAAATACAATTGCCCATAGCTGCACACCACGCTAACCAGTGCAACATCGGGCAATGTTGAGCAACATTGGGCAAAATCGGGCAAAGTTGAGCAAAGTTGGGTAAACACGCTCACACCTGCTTTACTGTTCCTTAACCAGTCAGGTCTGCCCAGCAGGAAAATAAAAAGCAGAGACAGGGCTCAAACTCAGGATACTGTGCACTATAGTCACAATACTGAACCACTAAGCCATGACAGCATTTCACTGGCACAGGCACAACTTAAGTCACTCACACATACCAGTTAGGGGGGGGGGTCACATACCTAATAGTCACAGCCAGCAGGACAATTGTAGACAAAAGCAAACACAAACGAATGCTGTATCATGCCCTCTGAAGAGGCATATGGATAACCTCCCCCCAGGCCTATGCAGACAGATAACAGCAGGCCAGGCAGTGTGATGTGGGTTGGGTAGGCTAGGAAGTCACAAACTAATATGCATGTAGTTGGAAGCTAAGGTCTGTAGTACAGTGGTATGCCTCAAGTCAGTACGATTGGCAACAGTACAGATTGAAATGGAGTACCTGACATAGCAGTGCAGGCCTAGAAAATGTGTATAAGTGTCAGGTGTACCCCTCATCCTATGTACACCCACAGTAACAATCAGGAGTACCCCCTCGGGTAGAAATGTACAAATAATAGCTGTCCCCCCTGTATGTAGAAATGTTGATATGTCTATGCAAATTGAGTCATGGAAGCCCTGCAGGCACAGCATGCTTCCTGTCAATGTACAACACAAAGGTGAGCCCTGAAGTAAAAAACAACTTGATTTTTCACACACATATAGTATATATGCCCATAGTGGGCATGCTCACACACTTAGGTCATGTCTGAGTACAGCAGTGAGCCACACATATCTGGCAGTTGCAGTTCTTACTCCAGACACATGTCACTATTTGCCAATCCTGCCTGGTGCACACAGTGATATGAAAACATACCCATATAATATATTGGACCCCTGTCATAATCAAGCTATGTAATACAAGTACTTAAGTTGTTCAAAGAAAGTTAAAATACAAAAAAGATCAATAAATCTCCGATTAGTATCATCATGAAACAATGATTACTCCTTACATTATCCAAGCCAAGCTCTGGCAAAAATATTGCCAAAGATTCCATAGAGAACCATGAAGCTTTCTTTAGCTATGTCATAAATATCAATGTAAACTCATATATGTTCTGAGTTAGTGCAAAGTGTAAACGAATACATGTACACGACTGACATTGCCAACATCTTGTCAGACAGGTTCATACATATTTACTCCCCTCTCACTGACAAAAGGGCCCATTACCATACCTGGAGATTGTGAAAACCCCAAAACCACATATACAATGGTTAAACAGCTCTATCCAAACCTAAAAACACAACGTCTATGGGATGACTTGGTGTCCCTGGCTGTCTGTTGAGACTCCCCCTCTGTGCAGGATATGAAACTGTTGAGTAGGTTACAGCAATGTTTGGCACACTCCACAAGTGTTGGTGCACAACAGACCATGGGAACTATTGTCTTATAAGCCTAATAAGCCTGATCTATAAGGCCATGGAGTCCATCATTATGGAACTCATAAACAGAGCTATTGGGAGCCTACAAGCATCCAACCCTACCCATTTTGGTTTGGTCAGGAGCAGATCATGGTACCTAAACCTGCTAGACAGTTTGCAAGGCAGTTACCCAGGACATACATCAATGAAATGAGCTCCACACGGCCTACATAGACCTTGAAAAGCCCTTTTCCAATATCCCACACACATGTCGTATCCACAAAATCAACAACCTGTGCATAAACATGTATATCATCTGATGGTTTGCCAATTGGGGCACAGATAGATCCCACAAGGTAAGAATTGTGGTCTCCCTGTTGGACTGTAAGCTGGTAACCACTGCTGTCTCACATGGCTTAGTCCTGGGACCCCTCCTGTCTGTTGTATACTATTCAGAAGTACAATCAAACACATGAGGGCTATGGTTATCAAAGTTTGTGGATGAGTGTAAAAAGGTTGTCATAATCGATGTCTGGGACAAAAGAGACATCTTTAAAAAGGGTCTCAGTCAGACAGACATGGTGTCAAAATTATGGTCTTGAGCTACAGTCATGCAAATACCACATAGGTGCCAACACCCTAAATATGGGGGTAATAATAAGGGATCTATGGACACATGTGGATAGTCATCTCTACTTTCAGAAACACATTCACAAAGTGGTTAGAAAGTCATGCTATGTGTTCCCTCAAATTGCCAAAGTCTTTGCATGTAGGTCAAAGGAGGTTCCCTCTACTCAGCAGTCATCAGACCCATCAGAGAGTACCACTACACACTTACGATGAATCTGACGAGGCACCTTCAGCAGCTGGAAAGACCACTGAAGTACCTCAACAAGAGGATTACTGGCCTCAAACAGTTGCCCCATGCAACAAGACTGAAGTAACTCAATCTGTACTCTGTTGCATACCGTCTACTCAGGCGATCTCTGCCCAACAGACAGGAATATGTCCAATGCAGAAATTATGTACATGCTCTATCTGAAGTAAACCCAAGCTTACTGTGCCACATGCTCTAGGGATATAATCATCACAACAATAAATAGAACATGTTGGAGGGATATATTACTAACTTGCAGACTTCTCTTGCTTTGGAACATGCTCCCAACCTACATTAAGCTGAGTCCCTCACTGACACTCTTCTAGAGGAGCCTTGATGAGTGTATGTGAAACTGAACTGTCACACCATGGATCACTTCATCAGCTCTACTACACAGAGGCATAGTGAACTAACCCCAGGTGTGGTGATAGCTGCACACTCTGGCCATAGTAATATATGCCTTCAGGCAGATAGCCTATTACATACCTATGTACCTATATATGTAGGGGGAACACAGTATAATAAGCCAAAGATGGATGGGCAGAGACGTATGTAAGAGGGTGACCATAACAGGGAGCCATCCAGCACTGTCCCACCCAACACACATCCCAATGGCACAAAAGACATAAGGTGCGTATCTCACCCACTGTACATAATAGCCACCAGTATCTGTAAGCATTACAGTGTATGTGGTGCATGTTCCTGCTGTACAATATGACTGTACAATGAAGTATACATCTACTATCTGTAGACATGTACCTGTCACATAGGTTCATAGGTATGTAGTAGACTATCTTCACAAAGGCATATAATAGCCTAGGCAAGTTGTGCAGCTTTCACCACCCCATTGGTTAGTCTCCTAAGCCCTAGTTCTAATAGTTAGTACCTGAAGTCCCTTTCTAGTGGGGATGCTGATGTGATCCCTGGCATGAATTGTCTGTTTCCCATCAACT
This sequence comes from Protopterus annectens, assembly GCF_019279795.1. NCBI lineage: Eukaryota > Metazoa > Chordata > Ceratodontiformes > Protopteridae > Protopterus > Protopterus annectens. The sequence continues at coordinate 1,929,220,786 of NC_056733.1, forward strand.
CATCAAGGTTCCTATTGAAGAATGTCAGTGAGGGGCTCTGTCTGATTTACATTGGGACTCTGTTCTACAGTAAGGCAAGTCTCTGGGATGGTACTCTATCCCATCAGCATGTTTTATTCATTGTTGTGATGAGGTTCATATCCCTAGAGTGTGCAGTGCGACTCAATTTTGTTTTCCTTAGATGGAGCATGTTCAACATTTATGTGTTGGACATGGCTCTGTATGTTAGGCAGAGTTTGCCTCTAAGTAGGAGGTACGCAGCAGAGAACAGATTTAGTTTTTCCAGTTGTGTTGCATAACACAACTGTTTGAGGCCAGTAATCCTCTTGGTGAGGTACCTCTGTGGTCTCTCCAGCTGCTGGATATGCCTAGTTGAGTACATCCAAAATGGTGCATTGTACTCAATGATGGGTCAGATGACTTAAGAGTAGAGGGCCACCACTACCTCTTTTGATCCTGATGTAAACCTTTTGTTGATTAGGTGAGCCACATAGGATATCTTAATCACTTTGGCAACATGGTTGTCAAAGGAAAGATGACTATCTACTTGTGTCCCCAGATCCCTTATTACCTTATCAGTTTTTAGGGGGTAACACCTATGTGGTAGTTTGTGAGTACTTTGTTTTTCCCAAAGGGGATTACTATGCATTCTTTCACATTGAGCTTGAGGCCATGATTCTGATACCACACATCTGTCTCAAAGAGTCCCTTCTGGAGAACATTTGTGTCATCCAGGGAATCTATCACTTTACAGTTCCCAGCAAGCTTAGTCAACCACAACCCTCCTGTGTTGGCATGTACTTCTGAGAAGTATATACCAAACAGGAGGAGTCCCAGGACTGAACCCTGGGGGACACCAGTTGTTACTGGTTTGGAGTCTGACATGTAGCCAGCAACTCTTAATTTGTGGGATCTATCTGTGAGCCAGTTTGCAATCCATCTTGTGATGTATGGATTTATGCCCAGGTTGGTGAGTTTATTTATGATACCTGACTGGGGAATGGGGTAACTGTCTCAAAGAAATCCACCCAGTTCAGGAGGCATGATCTGCATTTGACGAAGCCAAACTGGGTGTGCTCAGCTGTGTGAAGGTTCCCAATGTCTTTATTGTTGACTTCCATTATGATTGGCTCCATTGCCTTGCAGATCAGACTTGTCAGGCTCACAGAGCGGGAATGCCAAGGGTCTGTTGTGACCCCCACCCCAGTGGAGTGGGACAAACATTGCTGTGCAACATTCTATGGGTACATATCCTGTACTGAGGATGTAGAGAGAGGTGCAGGTATCCTTGATGAATATGGATACATCCCTGCCCTATGTGCTATAATCCAGGTTCTAATGCTGGAAGGTATGGAATGAGTAGTATCCTGGTAGTGCTGGTGTGCTCTCTGGAACTAGGTTTCTGTTACTGCACAGATATCAATATTCTCCATACTGAGAAATGCCTGGAGTGTGTGCATTTGGAGGCTGAGACTTCTGGCAATGAGTAGCATTTAGCTCAGTTTGTGGTTATTTGAGTTGGTTATGGGGTTTGGATTGTCCTGAGTGACCGGTGTTCCACACCTGAAGTCAACTCCTCATTGGTCTGATCTGACCATAAGCTAATTACCATAGATATTCACATGCTGCCCCCACCCCCATTAAGGAAACCATGGTAAAAAATGTCTCCAAAGCCAACTTCATGCTTCTTAAGACAGAAGTGGTGAACTTCATGCCACCCATACAGATGGACAATACAGCTACAACTACTGAATCCTACACAATTGCACGTTATAAGCACTTACATGGTAAAAACTCTGTACCCATGAACTACATTATAGGTGGTAGTATACTTAAAACCGAACCAAGATGCTATCCTCCACAAAAAGGAAGCCAATCTGGTGGTTCCCTGCCATAAACAAACTGTACAACAGAAGGAAGAAACTGCTGCAAAAGAGAGTAAAATCCCATGAGTGTAGGAGCTCCCTGATCAACCTCAGTAAAAAACTGCAATCCCTGATAAAATCCTCAAAAGCATCCATGGGACCAGACAACATCCCAGGCTGCTTTCTACATGAACTACAGAATGAACTGGCATCCCAGCTAAGTACCATGGTCAATCATAGCCTCACCTCAGGCTTTGTGCCTGCTGAATGACGCACAGAACCATTATAACATTCCACAAGGGGGAGTCACCATGGACCCCAGGAACTACTGCACCAGTAGCCTGATGAGCCTGGTCTGCAAGGCCATGGAACGTATCATCATCGAACTTATAAACAAAGACACTGGTAATCTCCAAACTCTGGACCCCACCCAGTTTGGGTTTGTAAAAGGCAGATCATGTCTCCTAAACCTGATAGACTTCTTTGAAGCAGTCACCAAAGCCATAGACAAGGGTAATGTGGTTCACACAGTCTATCTAGATATTGCCAAGGCTTTCAACACCATCCCCACTCTGGAATTATAGATAAACTCACTAAACTAGGTATAAGTCCCTATGTCACAAGATGGGTTGCCAACTGGCTCACTGACAGAACCTACACTGTGAAAGTAGCAGACTCCAAATCTGACTTCAGACCAGTGACAAGTGGAGTACCACAGGGTTCAGTCCTGGGTCCTCTCCTGTTTGGTATCTACTTCTCTGAAGTACAGGCTAACACAGAAGGTCTTTGGCTAACGAAGTTCACAGATGACTGCAAACTAGGAGCCATAATCAAAACTCCTAACGATGTGGACATCATACAAAAGGGCCTCACTGAGACAGATGCCTGGTGTCAAAGCCATGGCCTAAAGCTCAATGCCGAAAAGTGCATTGTCATCCCCTTTGGTAAAAACTCTGTACCCATGAACTACATCATAGGTGGTAGTATGCTTAACACCGAAAGTGTGATAAGAGACCTTGGGACACAGGTGGACAGTAGTCTCTCCTTTGATAATCACATCGCCACAGTAGTCAGGAAATCCTTCTACGTGGCACACCTCCTCACAAAAGGTTTCTCATCCAGAAAAAAAGAGGTCATTGTTCCCTTCTACTCATCACTCATTAGATCCATTATAGAGCACAATGCCCCTTTTGGTATGTACCTCACAAGGCATTTACAACTACTGGAAAGGCCGCAGAAATACCGCACAAAGAGGATATCAGCCTCAAACAGATGCCCTACACAGACCAACTCAAAAAACTCCAGCTTTACTCCGTCGCATATCGCCTACTCAGAGGTGATCTCTGTTTAAGCTATGTCAAACCCAGAGCTGTTGGACATGCTCCACTTAAAGAAATCCCAATCCCTCTGAGCTACATGCTCTAGGGACCTAAACCTTGTCAACACAATAAACAGAACATGCCGGAGGGATAGATTCCTGTCCCAGAGACTTCCCATACTCCAGAATAAACTACCTATATATATCAAACAAAGCTCCTCATTAGCACTCTTCAAGAAAACTCTTGATGATTGGATGGGAAATAGGAAATTCACCCTGGGGAATTATCTCTGTGGCTCTGCTCAACAGTGGCACAGGAAAATAATTTTCTTGGGTGGCAAAAGCCAGGGTACCTTTTTAGGCTGGGCTTGTATAGTTCCTAGGGCTGATAGCCTAGTACCTACTTCTGAACCTATGAACCTTTGAGCTTTGCCTACAAAAGGTAATATGGGGACAGCAAGAGCCTTGGCCAGTATTCAGAAGTATAGGGTGACAGGTGCAAACCATATCTAGCAAAGCAATGAGGCACGTCTATCATGTCATCCCAGGCAGTCATAGACTGGATACCCTTTGAATGACACCAGAAGCTCAGCCAGTTGTTGAAGTTTATCATCTTTCGTTTATATTGCAGTGTCATGTAGGTGAAGGTAAGATGCTACTCAAAGTCAAGGTCATACCAGCCTCGGCTACATGATCATACAGCTACTATATATCTCTTGTCATGTTGTCCTGCGAGGTATGTCACAGATCATTCGCACTGACATGTACAAAGACCGCATCATATATGTACTTGTTCTGGAGTGATCTAAGTGTTTGTGTTATGTGGCAGATCATAACACCTGACAGACAACTGACAGTAACCTTCCCCTTGTCCTGTCTAGTGAGTGGAACATCTGTGTGCCTGACTATGGAGCACATATTACTAGTGTGTTGGGTATGTTGTTTTGCCTTAGGGCCTGTTGTGAGGGACACTGCTTTGGTGTATTATGTGTTTTTTGGCGTGTGCTTGAAGGTGCATGTTGCTTGAGTGTCTGCTTAGGAGGACAATCGCACTTTTTCAGATTAATATTTGTATTCTCTGAGTATGGTAATGTGTATTTATGTGTGTGTTTTGCTGGTGCTTATATTGTGGGTCTATGTGAGACTGTTGGTGTTGTGCTTGTATGATCCTACTCCTCTTGACTGTATTGTTCACTATTGGGTTGACAGAGCTTAGCCACCAGTTTGACCGTGTGTGTGCCAGCATGTGGTGCATCAACCCATATATGATTTGGTCATGGCCTATGCATACAATACACTCACAATACACAGTATGATAAGCCTGCTGAGGTTAGCAAATGTGAAAAAAACCTTTGGGCAAACTGTCAGCGAGTAATGTCTGTATTGCACCCTGTAACTCCATATTGCTTGCTGAAGTGTAAAGAAGTACTCAGTTTGGATTAAGAACCCCACACTTGCCAACTGTGTATGTGTGTGTCTGTCTCTCCCTGGGGAGAGAGCAACCTTTTTGGAGACTACTCACACCCCTTAAAAGTGATATACTCATCTTTGTCAAGTCTGATGATGTCACCATCCTACAAATACACCTGTGGGAAGATGAAACCCCAGTAATGTGTAGAGGGCGTCATGTAAATGCATACTGCTATAGTATCATAATGTCTCTTGGTAGGGGTTTGAATCCTGCATTTGCTAAGTGTGGGTGTGTCTCCCCTGGGGAGGGAGCAACCTTTTTGGAGACTACTCACACCCCATAAAAGTGATATACTCATCTTTGTCAAGTCTGATGATGTCACCATCCTACAAATACACCTGTGGGAAAATGAAATCCCAGTAATGTGTATAGCACGTCATGTAAATGTCTACTGCTGTAGTATCATAATGTAGTTAGGTAGGGGTTTGAATCCTGCACTTGCCAACTGTGAGTGTGTGTTTTCCTGCAGAGAGAGCAACCTTTTTGGAGACTACTCACACCCCTTAAAAGTGATATCCTCATCTTTGTCAAGTCTGATGATGTCACCATCCTACAAATACACCTGTGGGAAGGTGCAGTCATAGTGATGTGCATAGCGCATCATGTAAATGTGTACTTCAGTAGCACTGTAATGTAGATAAGTACGAGTTTGAATCCTGCACTTGCCAGTTGTGAGTGTGTGTGTGTGTGTCCCCTGAGGAGGGCACAACCTTTCTGGAGACTACTCACACCTGCTAAAAGTGATATACCCATTGTTGTCAAGGCTGATGATGTCACCATCCTATAAGTATACCTGTGGGAAGGTGAAACCCTAGTAATATGTATAGCACATCGTGTAAATGCGTACTGCTGTAATTAAGTAGAGATTTGAATCCTACACTTGCCAACTGTGTGTGTGTGTGTCTCTCTGGGGAGGAAGCAACCTTTTTGGAGACTACTCACACCTCTTAAACGTGATATACTCATCTTTGTCAAGTCTGATGATGTCACCATCCTACAAATATACCTGTGGGAAGGTGCAATCACAATAATGTACATAACGCGTTGTGTAAATGCATACTGCTGCATTATCATAATGGAGTTAGGTAGGAGTTTGAATCCTGCACTTGCTAACTGTGTGTGTGACATTGTTGCTCAATGTGGAGTGCTTTTTTTATTTTTCTAGTGTATGACATATCACAATGACAACTGTATGTGCCTCCTATACAGAAACAATCAATTCCTCTCCCCCTCTACTAGACATACCTTGGCCACTACCTATCTCCTCCCATCTCTTCTATATGGTGCTCCTCTGTTTACAAATCTATCTTCCACCCTAACCACCAAACTGGAATTATGCTACAATAAAATCTCCAAATTTGCCACCAAGGCAAATTCCCTCTCTCATCACTGCACCTCCCTTCAAACTTTAAATTGGCTTGAACTCCTTAATCAACTAGACTACATCCAAATTGTCTCAGCCCACAAACTAATATTTTAGTCTAGCAGCTGCCCCGCACTATCAAATATTCTTCAACCTTATACCCCCCCCAGACCCCTCAGATCTTCTCACCAAAACCTTATTTCCATCTACAAACCAAAGCGCCCAGCTGGTCAGCTTCTAATCTCCTTTACCCTAGCTAAAAAGTGGAATGCCCTGCCCTCTACACTGAGGACCTGTGACAACCTACACTCCTTCAAAATACAACTCCACTGCCACCTGCACACTCAAAGAAAATGTAACTTTACTCCCAAGATCCCCTCCTCCTTCTCCCCTGACTAAACTTTTTACCTCTCTAATTTGCCTCTTAGTCATACATTGTTAATGTAACTAACATACCCTCTTCTAACCTTATGTTCTATGCCTGTCGTCCCCCAGGACAATTCTTCTTTAACATCTTAGTTGCTTAATTTTAAATGAATTCATACTGTTTACCAACTGTTTTGTGGAATTTCCACCTATTTTGATTGTAATAATTGTTCTTTGTATTTTGCTAGTATTTTCATTATGTGATGTAACATTGTACTGTGGAGCTTTTCTCCCCGGGTCTCCACTGAAAACGGACTCTCGAGCCCAGTGGACCTCCCCGGTCTCCAAACTGAAATAAATAAATAAATAAAAATAAATAAATAACACATGTAAGGTTGCTGTGGTGCAAAGCCATATACATACATGTGACCTCAATTATTTCATAGCTGGGTACTTGGCTTTCTCCATGAAAGCATCTGTTATCTTTGCCAGAGTGTGTTGGCGCTTTCCAGACCTTAGGTAACTACTGTCTGCTTGTGTCAAGTTTAGCCACTACAATGATCCCTGGGCTACATCTTCTGTTTCACATCTACTCATCACGGTTTCTATTGAAGAGTGTGAGTGAGTGTTTTTGCTTGAGGTATATTTGAATCCTGTTCCAAAGCAAGCAAAGTCTGGCAAAGATGACTGATCATTATAGGTATGCAACAACCTCTGTGGATCTGCATGCAAATCCTTTATTGCTTATGTGCTCCACAGAGGGATTTCCAAAACCCTTTGGTAATGTGATTATCAAAGGAGAAATGACTAAATGCATGGCTCTATGTATACATTAGTACCTGTTCCACATTTTGGGGGCTACTACCTATGTGGTACTCTGGGGATACTTTATTTTCTTAAAGTGGATAACTATGCTTTCTTTGGCTTATAGCTTTACAGCATGAGTTTGACACCAGGTATCTGTCTCTATGATACCCTTTTGGAGGATGTGTGTGTCATCTGGAGAATAAAGTATAGCCCACAGTATGCATTTTCATCAGACATGGGCAGACGCATCCCTACTGTGTTTGCTTGTACCTAAGAAAGCTATATGCCAAACAGGAGTGGTCTCAGGACTGAGTGCAGGTGAATACCACTTGTTACTGGCATAGAATTGTACATAGAGGCTGAAAATGTTAATGTGTGTCCTACATCTGTGCGTCAGTTGTCAATCCATCATCTAACAATCGTTTATGGTCAGTCTGTTGAGGTTATGTATAATACCAGAATGTGGGATGGGTATGAATTACTGGTGAGCTATAGCTTGGCTGTGTGGACCACCCCTCCTTCACCTATAGCCTTGTTAACTGGCTTGAAGTCTACTAGGTGTAGGAACCATGATCTGGCCTTTAGAGAACCTAAGTGGGTATGGTGCAGTGTTTGCAGGTTCATAATGTCTCTGTTAATATGTTCCATAATGCTGTGCTCCTTAGCCTTCCAGATAACATTTGCCTGGCCTATAGGGTGAGAGTTTCCAGGATCTGTTGTAGTTCTACCCTTAATCAATTTATGTTAACATTTACACTGGATGTGACAAGGGTGAACAGGATTCAGAATAAGTATATTAGAGGGTCTGCCCAGGTTTGAAGGTTAGTAGACAAAGCCAGATAGGCAGGATTATGTTGGTTCGTAGATGTGCTGAGGAGGGATGCAGAGTATATTGTGAAATAGATGCTAAGGATAAAGCCACCAGGTAACATGAAAAGAGGAATGCCTAAGATGAGGTTTATGGCTGCGGTGAGAGAGGACATGCAGGTGGATGGTGTGACAGCGCATGATGCAGAGGGCAGGAAGAAATGGAAACAAATGATCTACTGTGGCGACCCCTAATGGGAGCATCCAAAAGGAGAAGAAGAAGACATTGTAGCTCAACCCTTGTGGACTGTCACCACCATTACTGTGTGTCATTCCACAAGTATGTAACCTGTATAGAGGTTGCATCTGGACAGAGTGTTTAGGTGAGTGGTGACTTCATATGTCAGCTTTTGTATGACACAGCCAGGTACACTGTCCAGTACCATTGCCATTGTGGTTTGGACTTTGGTAAAGAAATGTTTTAACTAGAGTGTCTGTGAATCTTCAAGTTTTATATTCTTCAGGTCTGGAAATGTGGCCCTTTTGTCATGACAGGGTGGTGAAATCCGCATTCAAACTGTCTGACAAGAAATTGGTAATGCAAGTCAGATAAGTGTACTTTGTGACCATTTACATTAACTGTGACCCAATCTGAAATTTCCCCTCTAGATTATAAACAACACTAAAGAAAGCTTTAGTGTTGTCTTTGCAATCCTTGCCATTTTGCATTTTGAAGCTTGCCTTGTATGTTTAATGAGGGCTTGTATTTTCCCAATGATACTGACCAGAGAGGTTATCCCTTCTTGGTATGTAACTCTTTTTTGGTACAACTTCACACCTTCTGTTATATATTTAGTTTATGGCAGGGTTCCATGAGACTAATGTACTTTTACTGTATAAGTAAGAATTTCTTGTGTTTGTGATAGCACGGTCCCTGCAATCCTGTAGGTGAACAGTGTGCATTACTAAAGGATTAAACAGCTGGGACAGTATTAACCTTAGTAATGCAAACCAGTGACAGATAGCAACAACAGCATCACCCACAGCAGAGTGTCAACCCATGTCATACACACACATGCGTACTCAAGTTCCAAAATGTGTGTGGTACAATGCATACTGGCCACCAATAGAAACTATGGAGTGTTAACACTGGCCAATACTGGGCATGTCACCCTGCCCATATGTCCAATATGCATGTACATGCAGGCAGTGCACCTCCACCATGTTCACAAATGGACACCTGCAAACCTGTGTTGCACACACCCCACACTTACTGTCCACTGTATAATGCATGCTGACACAACTACACACATCAGCCAAGTGGCACATGGGCAAACAAAACATAATCGGAATAAAAACAATACAACATTGCTAATTACAGCTTTAATGCATCATGCCTGCTTAGCTACACCTTCAAGGATATCATTACGCTTTACTGCTGACAACATGCTACACATCCAGCCATCGCTATACTTTATTAAAGTCACCCTGTGCATCAGCACTATGTATTCCTGTTCCTGCATCAATGTTACAGATGACAGAAGGTGGTACAGGTTTCATCATATGTACAGGGTGTGTTGTTTGTTTGCCAGAGGCCTACACTGAGCCGTACAATCGACATGTGTGTGTGAGTGTGTGTGTGAGGGCCATAAGTACTGTTATGGGCCAATGTTGATGTCATGTGTGCGGGTATGTGCTTGCCCTAGCTTTCTGGTTTATGTGTGTGTGTTTGCATGCACACAGTTCCACCATGTGGCTGCCATACAGGAATTTGTAAGACAGCTACAGACAGTACCTGGCAGGCTTTACAGATCACCGTCTCTGGCCATGAATACGGAACCTGTGCCTGGCAGGGGTGCTACAGACAGTATCAGGTACTAATCCAGATTGGGTACTATCTGAAGAGGTTGACATATGTCCACTGGATCCAGGTCCCTGCTGGGATGTACAGGCAGTATGACCGTGTGCATGGATGTGGTGCAGACTTGTGTACTGTCAATTGTTGGCACAACAACAGATCCTGGCAAACCTGCCTGTGCCTCAACCCACCTATCCTCATGATCACTGTCTGTCTCAGTGACATCAGGTTCCCTGCTGTACTGAACCAGTGCCACTTTGCCACCTGTAAGAGGAAAACAGTAAACACACTTTAAGACCTGAACAAGACTTCAGACCACATGCACACATGCACACATGCGCACATGTACACATGCGTACATGCACACATGCACACATGTGCACATGCACACATAGGCACTTGCACACATGCGCACATGCGCACATGCACACATGCACACACACAAATCTACACTCCTCCCGAAAGCAGACACACACAGCATAGGCAATCACAGAATATACACAAAAGCAGGTGATGGTGGGGTACAGTATCACAAGCAAAACAGTCATATCATGCATGTCAGTATGCAGGACATGTGTTGCTCAACAGCATGCAGTGCAAGTGTAGTCAGTCCTTGTTACTAACAGTATACATGGCTTTGATGCATGTGTTTTGTTATTAGGTGATGGCCCTCCACCTGGAACACAATGCATACATGGACACAAAGTTGCTGTGCAGGTATTCATAACCCTGTGATGTACTGTGCACCATAACTCATAGGTGTTCATACCATTTCTGGATGTGAATCTGTGTGTCAGATAGGTATCCAATGCTGATTACAGCATCTGTGTCTTTAGCAAATAATTGTGGACACATTTTTAGCACATGCATGATGAGTATTCACACAACATCATCAGTGATGCATGGATAATTGATGGAATACCATTCGGCCACATACCCAATGTACTGTACTTATGGTGAGTGTAGATCATATTGTGGAAATGCCAGTCTCATCCATGACATGGCATGCTAAAACACAACTGCATATTTAAACACTACACATACCCAATATGTGTCATATGACCTAGCCACTCAATAGCATCACAAGACATATATGTGTCAGTTATGCAAATGGTGATTGGTATGCATACTGTTTAGAGGTGCATATGTGTGCGCACACACATCATTATGGTGTGTAGCAATGAAAGCTATGTGTAGTAATGTGGTTACAATAACTGGATGGGGTATAGTACCATAGGCCATCATCATGAAGCATCAGGTGGTCATTCAAGGCTACAAATGTTTCACAAACCAGCACAAATCATGCTGTGCCGGAACTGTACTGCCTTGGTTAAATTCACCATTTCACAACCAGTTGCTACATGAGTTTGTAAGGAGGCCAATAAGGAGCATTCCCTGACATGAATGTGTAGTATGTTGTAGAGTGTCTAAATGCCCCAGGATAGGCCTCTACCTTTCAGGTATATTATGTGTAATGTGTGGATGAGATTTTGGATGCTGGAGTGTGTCTTTACAGAGGGTTTGGGAATCCTTTATGTGTAGCATGTTAAAATGCTCTGTGTATGACATAAATGTGTATGTTATGTGCATGTTGAGTATCAACTGTGCCTATCCAATGGTTACTACAGTCTAGCCACATTTGTTTGAGATGGTCTGGGTATTGCATGTGTTTGAGGCAGCTAATCACTTTAGTGAGATGTGCGTGATCTTACACCAAACATGCACATCATGCATTATGGGTAGGTGTGTTAGATGTGTACATGGCCTACACATTAACTATGACATGCACTTTTTATTTACAATAATAAATGCAGAACACACTCACCAGCATCTGCCTGCTGCCTTGATGTCACCCCAGAGGTACCTACATAGAGATGAGACACAACTGTGGCATTGCTACTGTGTGTTTGCAATCTTACAGTACAGCAACAGTTTACATTCACAGGGCTACAGATTATGTTCCAAATGATCAGTATTGCACAACAACAGGCTCCACATCTTTGAACGACACACTCCACATCTCACATATGCATGATCTACCAATACAGATAACAGTAGTCTACAGATATGCCACGTTACCTGCATGCTCCATGTGTGCTTGGTGGGTGGCTCCAACCTCCATCATGGTATATGTCTGCTGCTGTTGTTGTTGGGTAGGTGCCTCCAGGCTCATGAGCAGCTCCTTCACTCTGGTGAGGGGGGGGTATTAACACCACCCCCTGTTGAAAGCTGTTGTCTACGCACATAAGCGGCACACTGACGGACATGTCTGAGAAGATCACTGCAGTGGTGGAGTACCTGCTCATATGTGTGGTTATGCAGGCCTACCTCATTGACCCTACGGATAAGATCTTGCCACATTGCAGTACACTCCTGCTGATCCTGGCTGGTTCGTGAAAACATTAGACAGTAGTGCTGAATCATACTGCTAGTGATGATATCATCTTCAGCACTACTGTAACTTGGGTTCCTGTGGTGGGCCATGATACCTGGAAGACATAAATACAAAAATATGTCTGAGCAAGTCACATGGCACATTTAACATTATACAGTACAGATATCACTGAACTGTCATATATAGCAGTCTATAAGCTAACTGAGAGTGAAACACTGTAACTGCCATTTATCACTGCTCACCCCACAACTGCTTGAGAGTGCCTTGCTCACTCTCTATCCAATGAACTAAGTTCTGCACAGCAACAAAATAAAATCAATATATAAGACTATACAAGAGTACCTGACACACTTTATGCAACACAATGCACTACCTAGCCACAGCAGATATACATCAAGCTGATGTATAAAGAAATATAGCATCTATCACAATCAGTATAAGGTCCAGTAAATGAATTACTATTATACCACACAACTTGTTAATGCCAAACCCGTGGTGAAAATATGTCCACAATTGGAAATATAGGTCACATACTGCTGTAGTACACTATGAATGTTGCTAGATATGCAGTTATATGTATTACCACACATATGTCAAAGGACATGTTACAGACATACCCACACACACATCAGACATAATTACAGGACACAAAGGTATGACAACCCAGATAAGCTTTCAGTGTGTACTATACAGTACTGTGTGTCAGTACTTACACAACCTTAATCTTGAGAAATGTAATCTGTGATGAATGCAGGAACCACACAAAACAGTGGATGCAAGCAATGTGGACATACACCATACTTTGCTGTACAGGCCCAGAGCTTCAATTAGTACTACAGTACACACAGGATTTTCATTCAACATCGGTACCAATCAATAATCATAGATGTAGTGCTTTAGCCTCCATTGACACATCATAGTTAAAACCAAGGGACTTAATTGCACTGTATGCAATAGCATTTGTTCTGCCTAGCAACAGAATACACAGCTTTTGCTAGGATCAGAGCAAGGACCCATAATACCATAACATAAACAGTTTCCCACTAAGCTATCCCACAGATACATATATTTGATGTATTCACAAACATATTGACCATCACAGTCAGTCAACAGTTCAGAGAATCTATTGCAGCAAGTAGATGTAGGTGTCTATGAGTATATATATATGAATATATATATATATATATATATATATATATATATATGTATACACATCCATTTCTTTGCATATACATATATACATAGGCACATATACATTTCACCTTTCATAGTGAGAATATCAATTATACAACGGATGTAAGGTGTACAGTAATGTAACAAAATTGCACAGTCTTGGGATAAATCCATTGAAGGTGTTCATAGCCCAGGTAGCTTTAGCAGGCATCACTGGCTTCAGCATTGCAAACTGAACAAACCAACCACAGTGTTTAACCACCACATGTCATATACCAGCACTGTATGCTGTCTTGTTTGTCACACACTAAAACTTACATACAAATATGTGTATACTAACCTTCACCAACATATATATCTCCCCCCTTCGCACACAGTTACAATATGTCCCCTGCTCTATGCACATATACAGATGTGAATATATATGACACATATATATTTCTCTGTATGTGTGTGGCATACACACACATAGACCACACTGTTGTAAGTCCCTGGACCTCACAGCTGAACTGTTGGGCCTTGCTGCAACACAAACAGGTGTCACATATGAACATAGACTAACATTAGGGGGGTATATATGGCAATGGATGCTAGATAAGCATATTAGACTGCTACAGCAGTTGCCAATGCTAAGCTACACTTTAATATGACTATCATGCATGTGTTGTTCTGTCACACCCATGTTTATATAATGTCAGTGCTAATCCCCCCAACAGCCATTGGCCACACTACTGTACAGAACACAGATAACATGGATCAGATCTTTGACATTTAATGCTGAGCTACACATTTCACAGGTATGTCCCACTGCCCACAGGTACACACAGTATTGTCCATAGTAGTAGTTAAGCAGAACATCTGTGCATGAAGAAGTACTGCTGCCACATATGAATGTTTCTCATTATGTAGACTATTCTTCAATAACATCTACTACATGCCAGTAAATACATATGTGCCACATACCTTTCCTTTGTATAATTTGGTAATATTTCTTTTTCCTTTTCTCTCTCTCTCTCTCTCTGTCTCTCTCACTGAGAGTCTCTGCAATAGAGTGATTGAGTTTGTTGGCAGAGATTGCAGTCTGCTTTTGTAGGAATTTGCACATGAGCATGTGATGGCCTCTGCACCAATTAGTGCCTACCATTTGTTAATTGCATGCAGCCTGCTGTGTAGTAATTGCAGTAATCACTGTCATAGCAACCCAGTACTATAAATTGCTGACTCATGTAGGTGTGGCCCTTTCAGCTTTCCAAGATAGAGATCATCCTTGTTTGGTGTGGACATCATTGTTTAAGACAGAAGGTTGGTATAGTTCTTATATCAGAAGCCAGGGATGTAGCCAGAGATTTACATTTTGTACTCAGACCTAATGTTGCTGCTTCCAGTACCCACTTGTCAGTGTAGAAATGTACTCACCCCTCAAAGTGCTACCCCAAGATACATGGAAAAATGTACTTTCTTTTCAACTGTTAAAATTAACTGCCATACAAAGTTAGTTATAGAGATACAGTCCTTTGGCACAAGAATTGTTTGTGAACTGTTATACTGTGAATATTCACTTACTCAGTTCTAAACAGTTTGCGCTTTTTTAGTGTTGACATTAGCACAAGCTGCTCAGAAAAACTGGACACATTTCAGTACAGTGAGTATGCTTACCTACATCCTTGGAAGACCCTGCACACACAGGTATATTCTGCATTTGGGTAGGGTTGCAGAAGTACAGAGAAAGTAAGTAGTATTGTGTGGGTTTTATCTTGCTGGACTTACAGGGTTGCTGTGTACATGTTAGTTTATCAAGGCATGTAGTCTGTCTGTGTAACTCACAACTGTGGACCTATCCACATGATAGCCAGAGAATAGCCCTGTTATTTTTTGTCTGTGCACCACACAGGTCTTTTCAGCAATAGAGCAATGGCATTCTTACAGCTGGTTGCTACCAGTACATGGCTACATCCATTTTTATTTCAGTGTTGTATTCCTACATAAGGGCATGCTTCCAAAACTCCTTCCAAAGCTATTTGCACAGTGTGTAACAGAAGAAAGGCTAATATGCCTCTGTGGTTCTGCCTCTGCCAGACCTCTCAACCAATCAGGTACATATTTGAACAGAATCAGGGAAAAGTCAAGATAAAGTCAGGGACAATTGGGGACACCTTTAAAATATTAGTGCCATTAAGTTGAAACATTGAGAGAATCAGAGCATATGAATTAATACACCTTTTCTGAAGTAAAAGAAGTGTCTAACTCTTAATCGTTGTCATTATTCATTAAGTGTAATTCACCACCTTTCTGCCCAAAGTCAGTATTTTTAGGAGGGATTCAGAGGGACAGAGCTAAAATTCGGGTCAAAATCAGGGACGTCACTGAAAGTTATGGACAGTTGAGAGGTATGGCCTCTGCCCTAAACAGATATGCCAGTGTTTGTCCTGCTGTGATACTGTGTGGGGTTGTAAAGTGGTGGTGTAACATTATTTCCTGCTAGAATGGCTGCTTCTTTTATCACGGTCATGTAATGTAATCCCATAACAACTGTTGGTCAACATCCACAGAACAAGTTGTGTGGTATGGTTTTCCTAATTTTCCTTTACATTCACTCATTTTGATGCATGATATAATTATTTAAGCACCAACTTGATGGATATCTACTGTCGCTTAGTAGTATTTCATGTTGTGTAGTGTGTGCCAGGTCCGGGGTTTGAGACTTACAGAGGTGTTTTATTTTGTTCCTGAGCAGAACAAGGGCCCTCACATACAGAGAGACTAAGGCACGTTTAAGCAGTTGTAAGCGGGTTTGTGCAGGTTTGCGCAATGCTGCGCATTGCTTAGCTAAGCGGAAACAAGCGCAAACCCATGCAAACCCGCTAACTACTGCTTAATAGTGCTTACTCCCACTCACCCCCACGCTAATTTCTTTGAAAGAAAAGAAAAATGGGGAGATAGGAAAGTGGTGAAAAAGGGGCACAAAGACGGAAAGACAGTATGGAAAATAGCTCGGGATGTGCAGGATGGGTGTAGAGAAGATCCATAGCTGCCCATTTCTTCAACAGCAACAGCTGTGCATATGCAATAAATTTGAAGGTAGATATGAACCCTTCAACCCTTGAGAGAGGGGTGAGGATAACAAAGTATGTTGTAATGCAATTAAGTAACATTTCATGTGTCCAGTGGACATGTGTGCAAAATGGGCAGCTATGTATGGGGCATAATTTATTTTTTTTGAGCAGATTGCCCTTTTTTTCAGGTGAGAGTGGAATGTGGGGTAGAGGAAGTAGGTATATGTGGGGAGGTAGGTTGGGGAGGTAAATAGACAAGAAAAACAAGATGCATACAGTGGCGGTATATGACACATTTGGTGGGTGAACACCTTTGATGGGGAGGGATGTTTGGAAATCACAAGCCCATGAGCCCCCAGATGGAAACAGTGGGACTGAAGTCCCCACCCATGGGCAGTCACCACTGCACCTTCATGGCACAGAATGTGGCTGTGCTGGGGGCTGTGTAGAAGGGGCAGCCTGACCCATGGGTTGCACCACTCGAGCCTCAAGCTGGTGTAGAGGTTCTGCAACAGAACATTCAATCTCTCTATGCACCACAGCCCAGACCCTATGAAGGGTGATAAGTGCCTCTCTGCCCATGCTTACATGGGGGGGCAAGCCCCATCCCCTGCAGTGCTTCCACCCGAAGGTGGCACAAGGCCATCAGAGGAGGAGGTGTCAGGCTGGGCACCAGATCTGCTGGTGCCAGGTGCCATGGCCAGCTGAGGTGGGACAGGTGGGTCTGGTGGGACAGGCCTTCCCTTACGAACTATGCTTTGGAGAGTTTAATAAATATATGGGTTAGTAACAGTCAGCAGCATTGCCAATTAGTTATAACAGCATGCAGAAGTATTCCTATTAACCCAACACACCAGATTTTCAACAGTTGAAAAGCAAGCATGATAAATGAATATATATAGAACAATAGTGGACATCACAACAGAATGCAGGTTTAATTGATGGCAACAGGCCACCAATATTGTGGTATTTTAACAGGGCACATGCATAGAAATAAATGCAAGTATTTATAAACCAATAGGACATATATCCCAACAAATGTTTTGAGATTAGACATACCGATTGAGGTGTGGAATTGCATTTTTTATGCACATACAGTAGGGTTGAAAAAGATAGCTCAATTAACAACTTATATATCCTTCTAGTTTTCACTACATTCCTATTAACTGCAGTTATATGTCCCTTCCATGTATTATTACACTACCCAATGTCCTTATATTGTGCAATTGGATTTTGCTAGATCATTATATACATGAGCTGTATCATGCATACAAACTGTCCGAGATGCAAATGTTACTGCAATATATTTTGAGAGTTGCTCACACACACTACTGCTAAGATGGTACACTGACAGCTCTACTTTCATATAATTATCTAGATATGTTCAGGTGAAAGTATCAGTTGTATGTTAACAGCTCCCTACATTTCAGGCAGCACACTGACATTTCTGGTGAACACAATACCAAGCTACTCGTGTGCCAGATTAACCTGTACATGCTGGCCATAAACCAACAGTTGAGGGCTGTACATATGCATACAAGCTACTGGCACTCCCTTCATCCATGTTATATGGGCCTACTCAAGTGTGGGTTGACACTGCTTAATAAAATACTACTATTTGTAGAATGCAACTGTACAACAGCATATCAAAGAAAATGATGCAGACACACTCCATGAATCATACATTTATTAAAGGATTATTACACCTTTATTTATTGGGTTAAAAGACTTTTTGAAGGCTCTGTCATTTATTTTATATAACAGTGCATGCAGAATAATTACTAACCTGCCTCATGATGCAGTCTTTGCAGCCTATCTTCATGGGTTTGCAGGTTCATAGCTCGGTCACCTGCAGCTGTGAAGTAAATGCAATGATACTGAGACATACCTATCCATAGTATAGACAAGTATAGCAATTCTTAGCTACTTAATACAATGGCTAGTTACTCAGTACTGGGGCATTAGGCATCATACGGGATTCCTGGATCCACTGGTCCAGTTCATCCCCCCTACGTCGCTTCAGGTTAGAGTAATGGTGCCTGACCTGCTCACCAGTCTGTGGAACACCAGTGGCACTGGTGAGATCATGGGCAAGACTGTTCCAGGCCTCCATTTTATATTGGGTACCCTGGTATTGGCCCCGTAGGAGTCTTTCCTCATGTTTGTGGATGAAGAGCGAAACCATAGTTTTGTTCTCCTGGATGCCCCAGCATTGCACTCTAAATCAAGTGTCTTCACCAACACCAGCCATGCTGACTGCAGAAGGAAGCTACAACCAGTTATAGCAAGTATTCCTGCCTGTGGAGCTTAAATATGCATCATTTATCACACTTATATGTGATTGACCAGTTTTGGAAAAACTCAGCTATAGGCACGCCTGCTTAGCTGATGTTGGCAGTGTTTAAAATTCCTTTGATAGATATGTGTCTGTTGAAAGTGCATGTTTGTGAAATGCTGTCACGGCTTAGTGGTTAAGTACTGTGACTATAGTGCACAGTATCCAGAGTTTGAGCCCTAGCACTGCTTTTTATTTTCCTGCTGGGCAGACCTGATTGGTTAAGGAACAGTAAAGCAGGTGTGAGCATGTTTACCCGACTTTGCTCAACTTTGCCCTACTTTGCCCGACATTGCCCAACATTGCACAAGATAGCGCAGTGCACAGCTATGCGCAAAGATGTTGCAGTTGCGCTGGTTAGCACGGTGCACAGCTATGCACAAAGACATTGCGGTTTGCTCTGGTTAGCGTGGTGCGCAGCTATGCACAATTGTATTTAAATATGCTCAGTACTGGTAAAATGTGCTTAGCAGTGCTTTATTTTGCTTAAAATAGGGTACTCATGCCTCAGAATGCATAACCATTTCACCCTCATATATATATTAATATATATATATATATATATATATATATATATATATATATATAGAATTTGTTCACTACTACATTTAACATTTCAATGCTTTTTACAAAACTTATGCATAAAAAATGTCAGGAAATATTTTTGTATACAGATATCCCACAGAAAATGGAATGTGCAGTAGTGAGACTCGAACCGGGAATGCCTCCTCTTTGTGGGAAGGCTCTAACCACTATTCTATTGCTATTTTGTTTAATTTGCATATATTTTATCTTATTTTACTCTTCTGGTGTCTAAGCTGCTAACTGTAGCTAATCAATGGGCAAACCTGCACAAACCTGCGCAACTACGGGCAGCTATATCGGAAGAAAAAAAAATTATTTTTAATTTTGTAAGTTGTTTAACATATGGGGGAGTGTAGTGTTACATTGTACACATGTGAGTGGACTTGCTCATGTAACTGGAAGTTATGGCATTTCTTCATTTCAAGGGCGTGGATATTCGGACTGCTCGCCAGTCCGACACGCCCCCTACACTCGTCCACGCTCCATGTAAGCTTTAGAGTTGACGCAGTGCACCCTCATTAATATGCATGGCGCACTGCCATCATACTCTTACACTGGCGCTTCCGTGTAAGACTAGTCTAGTCTTACACAGAAGATTAGTAAATCTGGGGGAGCATTTAATCCCATCGTCAACACTTCCACAGTAAGTATAATGAAAATATTAGCTGTTTAAGTCTTTACTTAAACTAACACAAAACTTTAAGTTGCATTAAAATGGGGCACAACAAAAAACTGTGCTCCCTTTGGATTCATCCTTCAGTAGTGACACAGCACTGCAACAAGTGGGAGGTGCTGTACTGCTGAGGGGCCATTCTCTCCAGGTGACACAGAAATCCAATGTTCCAACTACTAGAGCTCATGTTAGCTTTAATTTATCTTAAAGATTTCATGGTGCTTATCAAGACCAGTACAATTTCTAATTGAAACTATAAAACATATGTAATTAACCAATTTATTTCATAATACATATAAAGCTGAATAGTTGATACAGATTTAGGGAATGTATCCCTAAGGTAACCTGTTAAAAATCCATAAGGATAAATAAATAATAAGTAGTATATAATGTTGTCAATTATTTAAGTACAATTTGTGTAAAAGCAAAACAGTCAAACTTAAGAACAAAACTAGAGTTAACATTTAGGTCAGAATGTGAAATTTATGTACATATTCATGCAAAATCACAGCTATAATAGTTATTGAACATTGAATGGTCGTTATAATGTAACCTGAATGTAAATGCTTGTTAGAAATGTATCTCAGAAGGCAAACTGTTTAGTAAATGTTCTTTAGAGTCATGGCGAAAAACTGTCTTTGCACTGATTCAATACCTGGTTAACAAAATGATCAAGCAAACAAAGAAACGAACACATATATACATGCAAACCAATATAATATGTAATACATAACATAATAATCTCTTCAACTTCTTAATATGCAAAAAGACTATTAATTGTATTATTCTAAAATAATATTTTCTCTGCTGATAAAGTTACAAATAGCAAAGCAGCAACATCCTAGGTCGTCCTTTATTAGCAATTTATTTTCTGGGAAACAAAATACAAACACTCCATTACAAACATATATAAATATATATATATATATATATATATATATATATATATATATATATATATATATATATATATCTGCAGTTAATCTTCATGTACTCTTTTTTTTTTTTTTAAACAAGTTTATTGTTTTTAACATACAAAAGAAATATCAAAACAATTTTATACAGGTAATTAAAATATATATGATTATAACATTCAACAAAACAACCAAAGTATTTACAAAGACATCCACTACAATCAGATCAATTAATTAAACTAAAATACCATGCTATTGAAATTAAGATTTTTTTTAACAAGTTTTGTAAATTATCCCATACAATATAATAAGATGTTTTTCCTAGTAGTTCTTGACTTTACTGTATTTAATTCCATATGGCACACTATATTCATAACATTTTTAAATTCATTGAATGAAGGAGGTGTATCTGAAACCCAATTTCTGGTTATTATTTTTCTAGCCACTGCTAGAATGGACCATAACAAGGGAAGCTTAACCTTTTTAACACTTTGAGGTACAGGTGTATTAAATAATATAAGAGATTTAGAAATAATGAAATTATCTGTAAAAAGAGCCTGCAAAAATTCATTAATTGACTTCCAATATTCTTTCAATTTTATACAGTCATAAAACATATGAGCCCAATCAGCATTAATTTCTACATTACATCTTTTACATAGATTATCTTTATTGTTTATTTTATTCATCATCAAAGGTGTATAAAAGGATCTATGTAAAAATTTCCATGTAAAAAGTCTCCAGACAATGGAAGACATAGTTTTATAGGCAGATTCCAATATGTATTGTTTATCTTGTAGATTTGGTGGGTCACCATTAATGGAAGTGAAATAATTCCAGTAGGTATCTACACTGTAAAAAGTTTCTTGTCTGATAATTTTATGTATGCATGAAAGCTTACCTTTATCAGAAACTTTATGTTGTAAATTTAATATCAAGTAATCAATCAGTGTTGGAATAGATTCTTTAACTGATATAGACATTAGATCTATTTTATCAATGAGATGTTGTCTAAAGGTCTGAACCTCTAACCAGCAAGTTTCTCTTAGATCAAATTCTTGTTTTAAGAAATCTAGATTTTTAACTTTATTATCAGATATCAACTGATACCAGTACTTTAGATCATTATCTATAGCTAAATGAGTTCCTTCAGAAATGGATGACAAAAGCATACCCCGAGTATACATTATAGGGAATATAATAAAATTCCATTCCCTATATTTAGGATGCATGAATATAAAGTTACGATAGCTAACAATAATGTTTAATGGGTAACTAACTATATGTTTAGGTGTAATAGGTGAAGTACAAAATTCCTTTAGTAACCATAACATGGAGTTATTTACAATCATATTTTTATGTGTTAAGGAGAATTTCATAAAGTGAATACTAATTAGCTCCCAGTAATCTTTCCATTTTGCAAGATATGACTGATCTATTAATAAAGTAATAACTTTTACAATAGAAGAGATAGTATATAAATTAAAGTCTGGAAAATAAATACCCCCTTGAGACCAGCTATTAATATGTTTCTTTAATGCAATCCTAGGTCTATTAGGTGCCCATAGGAAATTTAACATTAGTGTATTCAATTTCTTGATAATTATTTTTGTAGGTGGGAGTATTATTGATTGTATTAAGTATAATATCTTGGGGAATATTATCATTTTAATAATTGTAAGTCTCTCTTCCATAGTAAAAAACATATTATTCCAGGTATTGAAAAGATTTTGTATATTAAGAAGACAGGTATTATAATTATTATGTATAATAGATTTAATATATTTAGATAATATTATACCTAGATAAGTTATCTGACCTGAATTGGGTACATATTTAGTAAAATCACTAATGAGAATATTTTTTCGTGTATATATAGGTAGTATTTTAGTTTTTTCTTCATTGAATATTAAACCAGAAATACTTTTAAAATTCATCATTTTATCAAATAGAGACTGCATAGAAGAATTAGATCCTGCTGATGAAATTAGAACATCATCTGCAAAAAGTTGAATTTTAGATGTTGTATTTTCATCTATT
The DNA here is from genome assembly GCF_019279795.1 of Protopterus annectens. Lineage (NCBI taxonomy): Eukaryota > Metazoa > Chordata > Ceratodontiformes > Protopteridae > Protopterus > Protopterus annectens. The sequence continues at coordinate 1,929,243,809 of NC_056733.1, forward strand.
TCAAATCCCTCTATGTCAGTACTGTTTCTGATCAAATTAGCCCAAGGCTCCATTATTAAAGTGAATAATAATGGAGAGAGTGGACACCTTTGTTTTGTACCTTTAAAAATGGGTATTTTTTGTGAGACATATGTTCCTACATTAATATAAGCCAATGTTCCTTTGTATAGATGTTCAATTAGATTTACAAATGCATCTGAGAAGTTTGTGCACTTCAGTAAGGTAAACAGGTAGTCCCAACTTACTGAATCAAATGCTGAACTTATATCAAGACTAATAAGAGTTCAATCTTTCTTTTTCCTATTTGTAAAATCAATCAATGTTAGAGTTCTCTTTATATTATCAAAGGTATTTCTATTTACAATGAAGCCTGTCTGATCTATATCTCTAATGCCAGGGATGATTGTCTTCAATCTATCAGCAAAAATACTCATAAACATTTTATAATCAACATTAAGTAATGAAATAGGTCGATATGAAGTACATCTAGTTGGATCTTTATTAGGTTTTAAAATTGGCGAAATAAATGTATATTGCCAAGATGGAGGTGTTATTAGCTAATTTTGGGCCAAAATAAAAACCTTATGAATTAATGAGTATGTACTTTTAGAAAGTATTTTATATATCTCTGGTATAATACCATCATTACCTGGTGCTTTGTTTGATTTAAGCTTGTTTATTTGTGTAACAACCTCTGTATATGAAATACTTTTATCCAATAGTTTAGTCTGTTGTTTATTAAGCTTTTTATTCATGTTTGTGGTTATAAATTCCTTTATTTTATCTTTAGGTTCCATGTTGATGTTATTATGATTAATTTTGTGAAAGTGATTTCTAAATTCATCTAGTATTTCTGGTAAACTAGAAACATTCTTCTTTTTCCTTAGAGAAAAGATTTCTTTGATATGATTTTGTTTATTCAACCTTTTTGTTTTATTTTTAAGTCTATGTAAGTTTTTGGGGCTTATTGAGTAAGACAAAAACTTGTATTTCTCTAAAGTTATTTTAACTTTATGAGTTAAAATTTCTTTGTATTTCTCATTTAGTTTGTTTATTTCTTCAATGACTTTCTTATCCATAATATTTTCTTTATTATTATGTTTATAAGAGTCTAGTTTACTTTGAATATCTAATAATTCCTTATCCCAAGATTTCCTTTTATTATTATACCATCTGATACTTTGTCCATATAGATATGATTTTAAAGCATCCCAAACATAAACAATGGAGACTTCAGGAGTATTATTTATATCTAGAAAATGTTGTACTTCTGAAAGTATATATTCTTTATAGTCTTTTAGCTGAGTTAAGTATGCTGGTATCCTTTTGATCTGAACATTGTGAGTATTTTTTATCATGAACTCAAAAACAATTGAATTATGATCAGATATAGGACAAGAAATGATTTTAGAGTTAATTAAATCTGTTACCATCTGGTTAGAAATAAAGACTCTATTTATTTTTGAATAAGTTTTGTATCTGTTAGAAAAAAAGGTGTATGGTAATGATTTTGAGTCTATCTGATTATTAATATCATTTAAATGATAAGAATTAGCAAAATCCTTTAAATGTTTTGCATTAGATGTAATTTTCCTTTTTCCTATAGTGATAGTGTCACTTTCATGTAGTATACAATTAAAATCACCAGCTAGAATAATATCTCCTATAGAAAATGATATGATCTTATCAAGATGGTATTTCACTGTATTGATACCAATTCCAGGTATCCAATATACATTAATTAATGTATAAGTCTTCCCATTAATTTGTATTGTAACCATACAAAACATTCCTTTGTCATCTTGATAAGTCTTAATAGTTTTAGGAATGGGCATACTATTATTCCATAAAATAGCCACTCCTCTTTTTTTCTGAGTGTGCTCTGAACTAACCAATACTGTATATTTGTTTGTGGCTAGTTTATCAATATCTTTTTTCAAAAGATGTGTTTTTTGAAGGAAAACTAAGTTGGCCTTATGTAAATTAATGTATCTTATTAGGCTTGCCCTTTTACACGGATTATTCAGTCCATTAATGTTTAAAGAAATTCCTTTTAGAGAAGTCATTTGGCATTTTTTAAAAAAAAAATCTTATGATCAAAATAACAATTAACAAAATAAGTAATGTTATATCTCCTCCTTTAGATGTGTCTTTAAATATAGCTGTGTTTATTGAATCTCTTATGGGATTTTGTATAAGATTCAATTTTGTTTGTAGTGACAATGAACTTACAAAATGTATTGTGGATGTCAGAACTATATACATACAACAGTGAACAAGAGAAAATGATGTAAGGATTAAACCTTGCACCCAGCCTGGAGTTAAAAACTCCAACTTAGAGTAGTAAATATTACTCAAGTTAACCCCCTACCCTAAGCAGCAGTACCTCAGCTACCACCTTATCAATTTAATACTACTTACATTTAACTTAAATTAACAACTTTCAATTAGATTATCTGATAAGACAAACTACACATTTGATAGAACAGCATCATATAAACTAAAAAAAACTTTTTTTTAAAAAACTATGCATACTACTATATGCATCTATTTAATATAATACATTTATATTCAAATAACATTCAAATAAACTTGATACTAGGAACCAAGAAGAGAGAGAGAAATAAAAGACATGAAAGGAAGAGAGAGAGGAAAAAAAAAAGGGAGGGCATATTCACATATTAATTTATTTAAAGTTTGTAAAAACAAGTTCTAATGTTCATTCAAATCAATAGCTTTGGCTAATATGGTTCAGACATTACATATATTAAGATGTATCTATTTTCTGTCATGTAAATGCAGTTAACAGCTTCCAAAAGACTTTAAATTACTTGTATCAGAGCTTTTCCTCATACTTATTATTGTCAGTAAGATAAAATATTAAATTTATAGAAATTGTTATAAATCATACTGCATAGTTATGTAAATTCTTAGAAACATTTGCATTATTGTGAAGAAAGCCATCTGTAATTTGTATATCTAAACTGCTGCTTTAAAATATATCACATGGCAACTTCTTCCAGAATAGAGTTATAAAGTTAGTTATGCTTGTCAATCAAATAAATCAAAAGAATTATAGCAATGTATATGCTTAAATCATAAGTTTTTAACATACTTTAATATGCTGCAGTCAAGTAAACTTTCAAGAACACTTGTATAAATGTTTCACTTTCTATGCCTTCTAAATATCACATTTGCTTACTATGAGAAAATGCATCATTTAAAATCATTATAACTTACATATTTTATAAATTATAACATAAATAATTAAGTAATTATATAAAATAACTCACATTTAAAAGTTAAAGAGTTAATTTTCCATCGCAGAATCGCATTTGCAGCAGTTCTACTTCCTGGTAGAGTGTTCTTCATGAATCTGCGATGTGTCAGTGTGAATTCTGGGGTCAAAGTTCAAATTGACTGCTTTCAGCTTCTCTGCATGAATTCTGAGAGTTGAAGCTTTTAAAACAATGCGAGGACACTGTTCTCGAGGTAACCCACATCCTAGATTGTCTCCCTTAACATTTTGGCGTGAATTTTGTTAAAAACAAGTGACTAACATTCATTTAGCAGTATAAATGAAGTTAAACATAACAAAACCTTTGTGAAGTATTTTACAAGTTATTACAGCCTCTATGAAAGTGAAACTAAGCCCAAAGCTATTAATATGTAATAGAACTTAATATTTTTACCCCAATTTAATTTTTATACAAATCTTATTATTTACTGTACCAGTATGATCAAAAGCATGTCTATATATTAATATGAAAGAGAATAAAGAGAAAGAACAGAGAAAAGAAAAAAAGAGAGCAAAAGCAGAGATAAAAAAAATGTAAAGGGAAGCTATAAAAAGTATTTACAATGGAATATTACTTGCTGCTTATATTAATAAAGATGAAATGAAACATACTATTTACTATTACTTAATTCTAATTATTATTAATTAAAGCATGACAGATTATATGTAAACAAGCATAAACAATATAATCAAGGAAGTATAATTAGCAATAGCATGTAAACCAACATATAAACTTTTTTAGAAGGAATAAATAAGTTATTGTTCCATTTATCATATTTTCATTACACATTCTCTCTCTGCCCTCCCCCACCCCTTACCCAGTGCATAATCTAAATAGAATGTCATTGTTTAAAATAAAGAAAGGGAAAAAAAGAGAAAAAAAAATGTATCAAGTTACTAACCTTAATTCTCTTTTTCAGAAAGAGAAACATATTGAATGATAGTTTGTTATTAGTTCCTCAGATATTTTGACTGGTTATGAAACAAAACTATTCTTTGCACACAGAAAATAACTTTGATTAAATCTTTTTCAGAATATTTGTGGCTTTCTGAAAATGCAGTAACTATATTTAAAAATATTAATAATGAAAAAAAAAATAAAGAGAAAAAAAACATAGAACAAGTCATTTGTTCTTTAGTCTCTTCTTCTTCTCTGAAGTCTTCCATGAAGTTTCAGTTGCCAACCTCTTTAATGAAGGACTAGCCCATTCCATTTCCTCTATTTTATCCAAAATCTTATTTTTTTTGATAAACAGCAACGCAGAATCTAAGTCATCAAAAATTTTTGGACCATTAGGAAGGAAGATTTTTAGCTTGGCTGGAAGCATAAGGTAGGTTTTAAACTGTGCTTTTTTTAGCTCCCTTATTAATGGCAGAAAAACTTTTCTTTTAGTTATAACTAAAGAAGAATAGTCATTGTCAAAATGCACAGTTGTCTCATTGATTTTAACAGGAGCTTTAGCCCAAGCAGATTTAAGACCCATCTCTTTATCAAAAGATGATAGAAATCTAACTATAACTGATCTAGGATACTTTTTGTTAGAGTTAGTATTAGCTATAGATCTATGGGCTCTTTCGATACCAAAAGAGAGTGCTTCTGGTAAGTCTAAAGTTTTAGGGAGCCATGTTGTTAAAAAAGAAGTAATATTGTTACCTTCAATATTTTCTGGCAGTCCAAAAATCCTAATGTTATTGCGCCTAGATCTATTTTCCAGGTCATCAAGCTTTGTTTGTAGATGTGTATTTTGTTTCATCAAAAACTCAATGTTGATTTCCTCTTCTTGGATTCTATTTTCCATGTCATTTACAGTCTCTTCTATGCCTGTAATCTGGATCTTCTGTTGTTGCAAGTCTATATGTAACAAGTCTATTTGTTTTGTAGTTTTTTCTATGAAGGTATCAATTTTAGTATCCAGTTTATCCATCGTAGCAGTTAGTTGCTGGATTGTAGATATCAGAGACTGAAGTTCTTTCTTGATGCTGGAGTCTTGAGAATTTGTCTTACTGGAACTCATTTCACACAGAGAAACTGACAAGAAAATTTCCAAGGTGACTTCTGACAGGAATATTATTAAAATTTCCTTTCTTTTTTAGATATAGTTCAAGAAATAGATAAAACAAACATATTTAGAAAGAAAATTACTTCATAAAATAATTTTTTAAGTAATTATTTCCTGTCAGTGCAGTGAAATTGGTGGAGCTGAAGAAATCTGCTGCTATCCTGTGTTCATCCTTGGCCACACCTTCATGTACTCTTTTTGATGACCCAAAGTAATAAAAATGAAAAAGACACATGACATTTATCTTTCACCCATTTCTAAAAAAAAGTTTTATATACACATATTTAAATAATATTTGCTCTTTTGCTGGAACCTGGCCATCCCACCCTTCCCAGGCACTTACTCTTTCTTTATTAGTCTTATATTTCTTATTTCTTTTTACATGAAATTTCCAGTCATACTTTATGATTTTATCATATTTCTTACTTTTTGTTGAATAATTTATATATGTTTCTGCTTCATATATGTTTCAGCATTTTAGAATAATTTCCTTATATACCCGTAACTTTTACTTCTGCATATCGTAGGTGCTTTCGCATTACCATCTCCTTTTACAAAGATTACTTCTTCTGTTATCTTTCTTTTACCTAGTTCCACACTCTTAGAATGACATCACACTTTTTGTAACAAGCAATGAGACGTTTCATTTCTCCTTCATGTCAATGGCTTAAATAACTAAATAGCTAATTAATAACTAACTAACTAAATAAGTAAGTAAATTCTCTAAAAAATAATAAGTAAAAATGTTCAACATTTTCACTGGTGCCGTACCTATAGTTATTTGTGTTATATTCTGCCTGGGATATAATGGCTGCACAGTCTTCAAAGGTCCCTGGCTCCCCTCCACACATGCATCCAGGATGCTGTGTTTTGAGACCCACTAGAAGAAAACTGCAGCCTAAGCACCATTTTCAGTACTTTCCTCTCTCTCTCTCTCTCTCTCTATATATATATATATATATATATATATATATATGTGTGTGTGTGTGTGTGTGTGCGTGTGTGTTACATAGATAAATTAGATGCTTTTTTCAAACACCTTTACTGAATTATCACTTGTGACATAGGCAAATTTACATTCATATAAAAGTAATCAAACAATATTATAGGCTCATAGGTTGGTACTAGGCTATCCGCCCTAGGGCCTATGCAAGCTTAGCCATAGCATAACAAAAATGATACTTCACATATATTCCTATATATCATATAACCTAAGCAACATTACACACATTATTCAATTCCTGCCTTTTTAAACAAGAAACATCTTTATTAAATCATAAATGAGATGTTGAAATTTATCTATACCTATCTCCAGAGAGATAGATAGATAGATAGATAGATAGATAGATAGATAGATAGATAGATATCAATATCTAGTTTAGCTCTCTCTATGTAACATATATAGTGTGTGTCTGTGTGTGTGTGTGTGTGTGTGTGTGTGTGTGTGTGTGTGTGTGAGAGTGTGTGTGTGTATATGTGTGTGTATATATATATATATATATATATATATATATATATATATATATATATATATATATATCTTATACAGAGAGATAGTTTAGTTATTGATATATTTCTCTGTCATACACACACACACACACACACACACACACGTGTGAGTGTGTGTGTGTGTGTGTGTGTGTGTGTGTGTGTGTGTGTGTGTGTGTGTGTGTGTGTGTGTATTGGTCTCTTTAAGAATACTGGTGATTGACTGTGTTGGTATTTTTATTAACTTGGGCTAATTCACTAGGTCTGGACCACTTTTCCTGTTTTAGTGTCCAGACTGCACAGCAGAATCATCTTATTTGAGTAAGGGAGTTTCTCTGGGAAGTTTTTGCTGAGATGGCAAGGGTAATAGACCTGTTTTCCAGGCTTAAGTGCTATCATTCAGTCAGTCTGCTCTTATGATGTCGTAAAAAAAAAGAGATAAGATATTAACTTACCTTAACTCAGGGTTTATTGCAGGTTCTTGATTCCTGGGGGAAAATACAAATGTGAATCTTAGTTTCCCAAATCCTGAAGGTGTTTTAGCAGTGGGTTTTTCAATATTTTCCTCACAAGGATCTGACTCTAATTCTAAGGTGACTGTTTCCTCATTTTTTCCTATAAAATTATTTTTCTCTTCTGAGACTGTATCCAGGGTGAATAATGTGTTTTTGTGGGAACAAAAGGATTCCACCCACTCTGTAAGGGGGCACTATGATATGTTAAAGGAGAATGAGCCACACAATTCAGTTATTCCTCTTAGTATGCCTGCCTCAGAGGAGGGCTTGATTCTGCCTACCATAATCCTGATAGTCAGATTTCAGTCCATAAAAAGCATATAAACGGTACAAAGTTCCTCAGTCTAAGTATTTGTTTTGTCATCTCAGGTCTGACCCAGCAACTATTTCTATTTCTTCTTTAGCTGCTATCAGGATCCTATTATTCCTTTACCTTTATACAAGGATGGTAGAGCTTTAGACATGCTTGGAAGAAGAATGTTCTCTTCTTTCAACTGTAGCCTTCAGAGTTCTATACTAACTGGCTCATATGTTGAAGTACTTGTTAACTGGAATATAAAGTAGGAGGACATTTTTGGCACCTTACCTTCAGAAGGTAAGGCTTTTCTGAATCCTACCATTGCTACTCATTTTCAAGTGTCTACCCAATCTTTAAAGAGTTTGTACAATTGTGCTGTTTCTCTGTTAAGGGCTATAGCTACTGCTACTGTTATGCAATGCTTTTGCGTAAGTACATAATCAGACATTTTCTGAATAAGTAAAACCTGTGATTTTAAAATTTCCTTTGGATAAGGAGGTTCTATTTCTTCTTGCTACTTCTCAGGTAATCAAGTAATTGATGGAAAGACACACATTGATCGATGGTGTTACTAAGATTTTTCAGCCCACCTTTTTTCTAAATCTTCCAAAAATGTGATTCTTATTTCAAAATACAAAACAAACAATCCTATCAAGCTCACAAAAACAGGGATCTAAAAAGAAATGGAAGAAAAGGTCCAACAAAAAGCAGGATTCCTTTTTAAAAAAGGGGACCAACCTCTATGTCAGAATGAATATACAAGCAGTCTTTTTCCCCTTCCCTCACTCCTGCTCTTCCTCTTCATATCTGTTCCAGAAACTGGTTCTCAATTCTCCTTTTTGGCAACAGATTGTTTTAGACAACTGCTTTCCTAGAGTAGTTAAAGGGGGGTCACCGATAGCTCTGGATAGACATACCTCCTTTCTGAAAAATCCCACTGATCCTCCAAATCAGACATATTTTTCATCTGGTTCTTCATCATATGTATTCATTGTGGTCATAGAACCAGTGCCTAAAAACAACGAGAAGAAGGAATCTTTTCTAGAATGTTTCTGGTGCCAAAGATGGATCCGTCCTGGAGACCAGTACTTTCCCTATGCTTTATCAACTTGTTTGTGAAGGTACCAAAAGCTCAAGACTCTGTTACCTCTCATTCTTCTTCCAGCTTTAATGGCAAATCTGGACATAAAGTATGGATGTCACCATATCCCTGCTGCAAGATAGTTTAGAGGTTTTCTCAAATTTTTTGTGTCAAATGTTTCCTCAACATTTCTGTGTCTAAGGCACATTATCAGTTATCTGTATTAATCTTTGGGTTATCTGCAATTTCAAAGGTGTTCACTAATGTCTATCTATAGTAATAACTCATTACAGACTGCAGGGCATTCACATATTTCCTTATATAGATGACTTACTAATGCTTGCAGGGTCTTTTTCTAGGTATCAGGGGTCCATTTCATGGATTACAAATATCCTTTTCAACCTGGGCTTTCAGATCAACAGTCAAATATCCTCCTTAATTCCTTCTCACAAGGTTGTGTTTCTTAGGTGAGTTTTAAATTCCATGTGAAAGCTATTCCTAACAAAGTAGAAAGTGAAATCATAAATGGAAATCTTCATGAGCTTCTCAAAACAGTCTCAGACTGCAGTCAAACAATATTTCAGGATTCTATAGTTCATGGCATCCATGATTTTCATGATTCGTCTTGCCATATTGCACAAGAAAAAAATACATATGTACTTGAAAATTATGTGGATCCAATATTCTCACCCTCTGGAATTTCAAATTCCAATTGTGGGTTTTGTGAAGAGATAATTGCAGTGCTAGACATAACAGATTATTCTGAATCCAGGCTGTGGATTCTCTTTTCCATCTCCAGCTTGATCTGAGACAGCAGATGCTTCAGATTTTGCATTGGAGCAATTTTAATGATGATAAAAGTGTGATGTCCTATGAACATAACATACAGGCCAAATCACATAAATTTCAAGGAGATGTTAGCCATGATCCATGATATATAATCTATTCATCATCTGTTGTCCTCAGGACCTCTCCAGTTTATTACAAATAACAACACATTGATGTGGTATATAAAAAACATGGAGTGGGGTGGCACCAGGTTTTATCCTCTGCCTGCTGGCTATGGTAATAAAGAGAATCAGGTTTTGGCAGAAAAGATCATTAGGACCAAGACAGACCATCACAAATGGAAATTGACTTGGTGGGAGTGGAGCTTTCAGGACTTGATCTAGGTGTGGAAAACACCTTAAATAGATCTGTTTGCTTCCTAATGAAACAGATAACTAAAGAAATTCTGTATCAGGTCTCCTTTCAGGCAGGCTTGGGAAACTGATACCTTTTAATACACATGGTCAATAATGTTCCTTAATTCTTTTCTACCCTTTCCACTGATATCCAGGGTAATAATGATGATCCAGAAGGACCCTCCAAGCATCATTGCAGTGACTCCATTCTTGATCAGGCATGTCCAATGCCAATTCCCACAAAATTCCTGGTAGTTTGGGTCTACCTCACACAAGACAGGTGAGTTTGATACATTCTGATCTCAAATAACTATAACTGACAAAAATCTAGATGTCCTAAAGGGAACCACTGCACATGGAACTATCAGCCATTTAATTCCCAAGTAATCCTTCCTGAAAAAAAGTAATGTTTAGTGCTTTCTTATTTATGCAAAAAAAAAACTTCTAATGAGCACTACACTACTAAATCATTCCCTGTTAAACAAAACTAATAATCACTCATGATTAACCAATCAAAACACTTTAAAATGTATTTAATCTTAAAAAAGTGGTTAGTATTCATGGTCTTATTTAAGGATGGAGGGGTTCCAACATCCGATCGTACCTGTCACAAACGTCCTTCCTTTTCTAACATACTATTAATATCCTCACCTCAGATGTTATCAGGTACATGATCTAAATAAATTGACAAAAACTGCTTTCTGTTGAATGTTTAAATAATGCATTTTTGTAATCTCTGCTTTTAATGGCATATTCTACTTGACATTTTCCTCTTACTTTTCCTACATAAAAGCTTTTACATGCTAAGCACTTCAAAGTACAAACTTCTTTATCAAATTTGTAATTATAGCTTCCTAGAGGTTCATAATTTCTACATAGCCTAACTGTCTGTTTATCTATATATATTCTTGTCAGCATAAATGAAATGACATGCCTTCAAGAACATACTGATAAGTGGGGCGTGGCCATGAAGAGCATTGAGTAACAGCATTTCTTTTCCGCTCTGTCTCTTCAGATTTTCTATGACAGGAATTTTATGAAATAACTATCCTAATTGCGGATATTTTTTAAGTTTTTTATACCTCTTGATATAAAGAAGGATAGTATCTAAATTTTTTTAGAATAATTTAATTTTTCCTTTCAAAATTTCTGTGATACTCTGATCTTCAGCAGTTCAAAGATGAGCTTCTCTAAAACTGCACATCAGCATGCTACCTTAAAAAAGGAAATACAATCTTTGCTGACTAATATACAAGAACTAGCCAGCAAAATTGACAAAATGGACTTAAAGCTGGATGATTTCAAGGAGAGATGTACACATCAAATGGATACTATCTATGAAGAACTAAAACAACAGAAGGAACAAATCTCGGGAATCCAAACAGCTCTTAATGATATGGACACCAGCATTCAGGAAAGTGAACATAATATTACATTTCTTTTAATACAAAATACTCAACTGCTATCAAAGGTAAATGACCTTGAAAACATCTCACCTCAATAATATAAGAATATTTGGATTACCTGATAATATAGAAGAGGATAACATAGAAAAGTTTTTAACATCGTGGTTGCCAGAACTTTTGGAAGTTCCTGAAGCACATTCCTATGGTATTGAAAGGGTACACAGGTCAATGGTATCATCTAAAAACACCAAAACTATTTTCACTAAATCTGTGATCGTTAAATTCCTTTCATCTCATAATAAGGAAATAGTACTAAAAACTGCCTGGGCAAAATCACCAATTAAGGTAAAGGACAATATAGTGCACTTCGATAATGATTACTCACCAGCAGTAATCTCCAAAAGGAATGTCTTTTTGCCCTTAATAAAAGAACTTAAAAAGAACCAAATAAAATCACACTTATTATTTCCAGCAAGGTTAAAAATCTTTCACCAGAATGCAACTAGAATTTTTGTAGACTTAGACACAGCTCTTTCTTTTGTTAAAACAAATAAACTTCTGGACAAACCTGAAGACATGGAATGGGCTACAGCTAGTCTAAAGAGGTTGCCAGAAAATGGAACATGGAAAACCTTTGAGCAAAAGAAGAAACTTAGAAAACAACTAACATCAAATGCATATATTTTTATTTGCCTCCTTTCTACATGTAAGTGACCCAAAAAAGTCCAGGGAGATGAAACTGGATCAACAGGTAAGATCTGTGAACTTTTTTTGATCAGAGATAATTTATTACTGCCTTCTATAGCGCTGTTGGTGATGGTATAATTTTATATTTAGTTACTGCATTTCACATTAAATGATTTTCTCGTAGTATAAATAGTTAAATAAAACTATTTGGTTAAATGTATAATTTGTGATAAAGATTAGTAGATTATTTTAATTCATTTTAGTAATATTGGTTTATTTTCTCATAGTATATGTAGTTAAATAAAAATGCTTGGTAGAATGTTGTGTTTATGATAATCATTAGTTGTTGCTTTTAACTATATTATTTAGTGCTTATAGATCTGATTACTCTTCTTTGCTTCATTACACAATCCGGTTTGTAAATAGTAAATGTAGCCCTTTGTGGGGAGATTGATGAGATGTTGAGATGGTTATGTTGTGTAGTGCTGAGGTTGGTTGTCTTATTTTGGTGTTTAATATTATTAATTTGGTGTTTTAATGTGGCCTGTATGCTTCTGTGTACCCCTTTGCCGGTTTATGGTTATGCTTATATAATATTACTTGAATGATAAATAGTGTTTTTTGTGGCATGATTTAATTAATTCTAAAAGCTTTGCTTTACTTGTGGTTGCTTTGGTAAGCTTTAGATGTTGCTCTGGCAAAACTCGGTTTTGGGACAGCTTTGCTGTCATGTTTTTTCAGTTAACAGTTGTACAGCCGGCTCAAGCCTTTAAATTAAAGCTAAATGAGTTTACACTCACAGTTTCCTGCTGAAAATGTTAAAAGTTGTCTCCAGAGCTTGAGAATAGCTCCACGAGATACCTGTTGAGCCAAGGTGTTCGTTTTTTACATCATCATGCTGTTTTTGAAGCTTAATTGAACTCTACACTGTTCTGCCACTAGATGGTGGAATTGGATCATTTAAGCACCCAGAAAGCATACAGCAGAGTCTTACAAGTCCAAGAAAGGCAAGACTTAAAAAATTTTGTTTCAAATGAAAAGGACAGTTATAAAATAGTTTGTAAACTTGTTTTTACCTTATGTAAACTGTGCAAAGTAGCTTTTTTTTAACAGGTTATTTTTAAAAGAATATTCAATTCATTTAGTCTCTCTAATCCCTGAACATAAGGAATTTTGTTTTAAATACTGCATGTATTCAAATCACAATATTTTCTATCCTGTAAACTATAGGCTGGATTAATGTTTTAATGCACGGTTGGTTTTCAGAAAATGTAATTCTTTATAAACAAAGTAAAAAGATTCCTGAATGTTGCATAAGCAACTAGAAATATGATAGCTCCAAAAAGACAATGGCAAATTCACATTCTTTTTTGCAGTAAGACTACTAATAGTAGATAATTTGTAATAGTTTCATGAGGTATGGCCCTTAGGGCTACATCTTAATTATACCATCTGGTTATAGATATTTGATTTATCAGCACTCATATTATCATTTACCTGTAACATAGCTAGCCAGAAGTGCAATAGGTTTTGATATCTGAATACATACCCTTCACATATGTTATAAAATAATCAGTTTTCATTTAGTCTATAGGAAATCTGTATAGGATAATACACTATTTATCAAATCCAAATAAAACTACTCTGACATGTACATAATTTAAATGATTGAAACTATTTTTCAACTTACAGATGATGATAACTTTCTTGGAAGAAAGAGGGACCTGTTATGTGTATGCAGGATAAATGGGGTATATTATAGTTTAATGACAGTACTAAAATATAGCAAAGAGAAAGGTGGACTATTTATATTATTACCTGTAAGTTAGTTATGATAAGTTTACTTTGTAAATCCCTTTTTGTTTCTTGGAACAGCAAGCCTGTCATTTATTTGACTTTAAATAGATTTTTAGTTATTACATTTATTTGTTAACACAGCATTATCAGTTATATTCTAGTTTATTTGGACAAGTTCTGAGCACAGACTAATTTTATAAGTAATATTTATGTATAAATAGTTAGCAAGTGTTCTAATAATGAGAATAAACCATTACAGTTGGTAAGAACATATTAACATATAGATTGCATTCTTTTTTTCACTAAATATTTTTTTTTATTATTTCAAATAAGATGTCTTAAACATTACATGAAATAAAGATAAATAACATATTTACAATTCTAAAACATTACTAACTTCTAACCATTATATAACTATTTACATTGGTGTCTATGCAAATAACATTGAAATTCTATATTATATAGTTAGAAACATAAGATGATATATCTTCTTCGATCTTTTCGAGTATTTCCAGTACTTTCATCCAAGAGTAATAGTAAGAAGTAGATCTTTTAGTTCTGTTCTTCACTGTTAATATTTCCATGTGAGCAACTGTTGTTGTTAAAGTCTCAAATTCCTTGAACGTAGGCGAAGCCTCATTTTTCCAGTGTATAGTTGTGATTTTACGTGAAATTGCCAATAGTGACCATAGGATTTTAGTGTCTTTTTTGGTACACAGTTTGGAATAGGAGAGTTGAATAAAATTAAAGACTTTGTTAATTGAAAATTATCATTATAAACAGTCTGAAAAAATAGTTAATGGATTTCCAGTACATATTGAGACATATACATTCATAAAAAGCATGCTGCCAATCTGCTTTTATCTTGGTATGGCATCTCCAACATAGATCTTCAATAGAATACATTTTGGCTAACCTATGTGGTGTATAGAAACTTCTGTGTAGATATCTCCAAGTGAATAATTGCCAGTATTTTGATAATGTAGAAAATTTGGAAGATTTTAGAATATTACTTTTTTCTTCTTCAACTGGAGGATGGTTGTTTATTAAAGTATAATAATCCCAGTATGATTTTTCATGATAGTTTTTTGTTTTTTTAATAATTTTATGGATATTAGACAAATAACCTGTACCCTGATAAGGCTGTTTTGTGATAAGAGTAAGGTATTCAATGAGTTTTGGAGCTTCATGTCTAACTGAAGGTTGCATTTGTTCTATTTTATTTATAAGAAAATGCCTTAGATTTTGTAAAAATAGCCAATTGTCTTTATTTATATTATAATTATAAATGATCTGTTCCTTTGTTAGAATGTTCCCTTTCTCTATAAGTTGATGCCAAAAGAGTAATGTTTCTTCTTTAAGTATATTTATTTTAGATATTTGGAATGTATCTAGAATATTTGGTGTAAAAGCTATAGGGAAAATAAGAAAAATCCAAGAATTAATATTTGGCATTTTGTTTATATATGTTTTGAACACTGAAAGTGTAGAGCTTACATAGTTTGATGGCAATTTTTTAATATTATTCCTTTTCCCTAAAAAATTATCTTTTAACATCCATATAAGGGGTGATGGTATTACTGTTAAGTTATCTTGTATGTGATTATAATTGATTTCTATGTAAATCTGCTCATGGGCTTGTTTCCATATAGGTATGTATGAATTATTTAACCATACTGTTATGTTTTTAATAACAGATGAGGTAATATATAAATCAATATCCGGTAAATGAATTCCACCATCTTCCCAATCTGGTAAATGTTTATTTAAGGCTATACGGGGTTTATTTGGAAACCATAGAAAATTTAAAATTAGTTTATTGTATCTTTGAATAATATATTTGGGAGGTGGCAATGAAAAATTTTGTATTAAGTATAATATTTTGGGAAATATGATTATTTTAATAAGATATAATCTGTCTGTTGTTGAAAAGATATATTTATTCCAGTAACCAATTGTTTGTTCTATTTTGTCTAGTATTTTATTATAGTTAAATATTAGAGAATCTGTTAATTCATTGAGTAGATTTATTCCCAAATATAATAATTTACTTTCTGTTACTATATATTTGGAAAATCTTTTGCTTATATTATTATTTTTTTTTACAATTACAGGGCATAATTTTAGTTTTGTTTTCATTAAATTTTAAGCCTGAAATATTTTGAAATTTATTCATGGCGTTAAATAGAGCATTCAAAGACTCATTTGCATCTGAGAGAGTTAATAGTATGTCATCAGCAAAGAGTGGATTTTAAGGTTTAACATTTTATTAATACAAATGCCCTTTATGTTATTGTTTGATCTGATTTGATTTGCAAAGGGTTCTATGAGTAATACAAATAACAATGGTGATAAAGGGCAACCTTGTTTAGTTCCCTTTTTGATTGTTATAGGGCCTGATCTATATGATCCCAGTTTAACATATGCAGTAGATTTTTCATATAGTATTTGGATAAGATTATTAAAATTAGAAGGAAAGGTATATTCTTTTAAAACTAGTGAAAGAAAGTTCCAGTTAACCGAATCAAAGGCTTTATTAAAATCTAATGAGATTACATTTAAATCTAGGACTTTATGTTTGCTATAATCTATTAATGTTAGTATTCTTTTAATATTATCTGAAGTATTTCTTCCTTTAATAAAACCTGTTTGATCTTTGTGAATTAAGAAAGGAAGAAAGTGTTTGATCCGATCTGCGTATATAGCTATAAACATCTTATAGTCTATATTGAGTAATGATATTGGCCTATATGAGGAACACTGCTTCTCATCTTTATCTGGTTTGATAATTGGGGATATCAATGAATATTTCCAAGAGGGTGGTATATTGAAATCTTTATTGACTATATCATATACTTTTAATAATAAAGATAAGGCTTGATTGGGTATTAATTTAAACACTTATGGTAGCATATTGTCTGGGCCAGGTGCTTTATTTGTCTTGAGCTTTTAATTTGTGATTTTAATTCTGTCATATTGATTGGTTTGTTTATAATGTCTATTTGTTCTTGTGTTAATTTAATATGAATATTGTTTTCTAAGTACTTTTTATATCCTTAGTAGGTGTATCTTGAGTATTTATGGAATTATCAATGTTAAATTGGAGTCTGAATGCTTCTAAAATATCATTTAGTTCTGTAACTCTTTTGTTAGTATTAGGAATAAATATTTTTTTTATTTGATTAGCTTTAATTATTTTTATCTTTTCTAAGTTAATCATAATCTTATGATGTAGCAATTCTGTATACTTCTTATTGATTTGTGTAAGTTCTTGAACTTGAGTAGCATTACCCTTTTGTATTTCCAGTTTCAATTTATCTGCTTTGTTTTGTCAGTCTAGCATATCTTTATTCCATAACTTCCTTTTCTTTATGTACCAGGATAATATCTTCCCATATGTAACTGCTTTTAATGAATCCCAGACATATATTTCTGAAATATCTTCTGTGTAATTTATTTCTAAAAAGTTTTTGATTGTTTCTTCATAAAATTCTTTGAAATCTGTCAATTTTGTGATATAGGAAGGTATCCTAGTAATGGGATTTGAATAAAATGGTGTAAGCTCTATCTCAAAGACTATGGCATTATGATCAGATAAGGGACAATTTATGATTTTGACTTTGTCGATTTTTGTTATTAGGTCATTGGCAACATATATTCTATCAATTCTAGAGTTAGTTTTATATCTATGAGAATAAAATGTGAAGATTAGTGAGTCTGGTTCTGCAAATTCATTTATATCCTTTAAATACAATGTATCTATAAATTTTGATAGTGCTTTAGAGATAGGTTGTTTTCTTCTTTTGGATTTAGAATCTGTATCTTTTTCATTCATTATACAGTTGAAGTCTCCTGCCAATATCAGGCTACCCTTAGTTAAATGAATTATCTCTTCAAAATGCTGTTTAACTGTTTTTAATCCTAGTCCTGGGATCCAATATAGATTTACTAACATATAGATTCTCTTATTTAACTCTATTGAAACTAGACAAAACATACCTGATGTATCTTGATGAGTAGTGATTATTTTAGGTGTTATAGTTGAGTTGCGAAGTAGTATACCTACTCCTCTTTTTTTGTTTTGTATTGAGAGTTTATTAGTACTGTGTAATTATTAATATTTAAGTTATTTATATCTTTATCTAATAAGTGTGTCTCTTGTAAAAAGACTATTTGTGGTTTATGTAAGTTTATGTACTTGAATAGGCTCCTCCTTTTATTACTATTATTTAGACCATTAACATTTATGGATAAACATTTCATTTCCTAGTTTTGAGTTTGTTTTATGTGTGAGTTTATGTAAATATTGTTTATTCTTAGTTCCATCTTGAATACAGAATTCAAAAAGTTTTTCTTGTATGATTATTGCATGTTTCTGAGCGACACCAAAGTGATAGAATAAAAAAAAAAAAAAAAACAAAGAACTTCCAAACTTGTAATTCTTAACCTTAAAAACCATTCCCTATCACTATGAGGTAATACACCTCTTTGTTTGGTTAGTGAATCTAACCAAACAAACTTTCTACCCTCACAAATAATATTTGGATCAGTTTCTCTTATCCTCTTAGTTTTTAAATAAAGATAATTGAATAATATATTAAGATAATCTAATCAGCTAAAATATATACATATATTCTTTACTCATCTTATTGCAATTCAATAATACTTATTTCTAATCAGGTTTCAAAAAGGTACAAATATTTTGATTAAGGTAGTATCATTTCAAAATAATTTAGGGTATTCATAAACATCATGTTAAAATCTATAACTGTATATTTCATACATCTGTTGAAAACAATTTACTGACATTACTGTATAATACAATACCATTGTTGTGCAATTGTTTTAGACTACTCAAGTCCAAAACCAGTGTTTAAATTAATATTTGCAAAGTCATATTGGAATAAAAATATGAATAGTTCTGAAATCACATCATATTTCATGTTTAACATAAACTGAAATGCAATACAATGTACAAGTATATTAATATTTCTTTAGTAGACATTAAATATGTTCCTCTGATTGCATTTTTCAACTTTTCAAAGATAATTCCCATGGCTGGAAACAACAAGATCACAATTTAGACATCTCCCTTATCCAAAAGACTACTTATAATGTTGATACTTGATTGAGTGTTTTGTTGTTAACACTTCTATCAACTTTCAGAGGGACTTTGTATAATCAAAACTGACACAGTACAGAGGTAAAACTGCAGTGCACTTGACCACATTTTTAAAGCAAACATCTATGTATATCACATATTAACTGTTACAGCTTAGACTGACACTTAACCAGTGAGTTTATCTGCTGACAATAAGTGCTGGAGATATAATTTTGACTTACTTAACACCAGTAATTTAATCTTATGACTGAATAAAAGTATACTGGAGAACATATCAAAATAATGGAAGCTGCTAAGATTTAAACGATTATGTATGAAAGTGTTACAGGTTAAAATTCCTAACCCATTTTGCAGTAAATAGACAAAATGTATTTAAACTATGGGGTAATACCTTTATTATGTCAAAAAGGTGTTTAACAAGCTTGTTTTTCCTCTAACATCAGAGGATAGCTATGGTGATCCATGCACTGCAAGAGTATTATTTATCCTGGTAATTGCTTTATGACTGTATATAGAAATATTTAATTCAAATCATTAACTGGCATTACAACAATATTTCTCAGAAAAGTTGTTTTATAGTTAATGACTAGATAGAATGCATCATTGAGAGGATACATTTATCAACTGTCAAATGCTTTAGCTATAATATAAGTGTCCCCTCGAATTAATCCCCAATGAATTTATGGCTTACTAAACTTGCAGACTAATATTGGCATCTTTTCATGTAGTCATATTGGAACATGAAAATACAGGTCTGCTAATTAGGAACAATCAGGCACTCAACTGCTAGACAATACATTTTTCTGCAGAAAGGTTTAAGAATTACAATTGCATTGTCAAGCATTTTTGTTTACACTAACAGTAACATGATACACCCACATACACTAGTATTGTGTCATTCTTGATAATGTAAAAAGCCAGGTAATATTATAAGAAGGGTGAAGCCACAGCCAGGTAATATAATAAGAAGAGTACAGCCGCAGTCATTATTCAGATGAGCAAACGGGAACAGCATGAGCCATCTAAGGATGGATAGCTCATTGAGTACCTGCCACAATGTATGTTCATAATGCATGGTAACTTAGTAATAAATTAGGGTGTGGGGTAAGCCTCTCCCTCTTCTACTCAAATTAGATTTAATACAATATGTGTGTAGAACACAGATGCTTCGACAAAGTTCAAAGCTATATGGGATATAAATATTGTATAATTGACACATTGGGTTAAATCCACTGTTGTTATGCTACTTATTATATTTGTTTATATAATTATTGCTTTTACTTTCTCTATCTAGTATATTATACTGATTTGCAAAATGTACATTTAACCTTCTTGTTGCATCCCATTTCTCCACTTGAGGGCATATTTTGGTAGCAGGACATTAGTAGTATTTTGTAGGAGCACCAGTGTGGGAAATGGCAATTTTCCTTAAAATAAACCTTTCAGTTGCTTGACATTTACTAGTTTCTTTAGAGAATCACTGAAGAGGACAGCTAATAAATAATGACAGACATTTGAGTTTCAGACTCCATACACATCAGGAAATTTATGCTAATGCAAGACCTGTTGTTCTATCAACACTCTATGTTTGTAAGTGCAACATTTAAAACTCGTCCCTAGTTGTAGGCCTTTCTCCCACTTTTATTCATGGCTTTGGCCAGATTTCTTTCTCTAAGCGGTTGAGAGGTATGAATTGTGTACTGGGGAACATGATGTAGTACCACATATAGTGTGACAGTCTTCATACTTCTCCCTGTACATGTTTTTATAGAATGTCCAACATTTCATTACATATGTCTGCTCTGTTCCTCATACAATGGTGGTTTTCAGGTAATATGCTGTAAAATGCAGTCACTCAATTGTTGTAACTACTGAGACATTTAAGTGATGACCTTTACATCCTGCAGTTAATCTGGCCTATTGCAATGTGCTGTTTTACTAGTCACCTTCTAGGTTTGGTCCTTTGTCCTCCCATTCATCTGGCTTTGCCCAGCTTTCTTGTGGTAGCAGATTGAGAGATTATGATAGTCTGTGGAAATATCACCATATGACTACCTCAAATGCAAAAGATGTGTCTACTGCCAGATTCAAGCCATCAACACCATCACCATGCTAATGTCCCTAGCCTACTGAGCCACACAGGCTGCCAGACAGGGATGTGTCATTCATCACACAATCAACAGCATACAGACATAATTGTCACCCATGTGTTACATGAGACATAAAACGTGTGGCCAGATTCTATGTCACAGCCCTGGAATTGGGTGGTCTGCTGATATATCATTGCAAATATACTGCTACAGCAGTTATATCGGTACACTGATGAGTTGGGGTGGGGGACGACCAGCCCATGCTCTGCTGGCATACAGAGTTGTGCAACTGTTCTGTGACCCTACTGTTTGGCATCTCCCTTCAATAATGTAGTGGGGTTTCTAGCCATGTGGCCTAGTGAATATTATGGGGCACATCCTATTGGACAAAGTACCTGTTGTTCCATGTGCCTGTTAGATCTCTGCAAGTAGCCCAGTAGCCCACTATATTCCCTTGCATACATGTGGTAGGTCCATGCATATGCTACCATATTATAGTATTCCTTACAAGTAGTGATTAGCTGTGTGACTTGGGTCGATATTAGAAGACTGAACGCTTAGGTGATCGAACACCTAAACATCGATCTTCTAATATCGAACTGCACAACGTCGAACATCCCAGGGAAACATGTCCCTCTGCCACAACACAAAAACATTACTTTACATCTAAATTTACATCTGTGCCCCCCACACACCCCCTAACTAAATATACCAACTCCGAGATTGCTCAACAGTAGGGAAATAAACTCTGGAGAACGGCCAAGGGAAATCTTTCCCTGCATTAAATCATCCGTTTGCCATTTTATGCTTTCAATATTAGAGGATTGATGTTTATTTATTTATTTATTTATTTATATTTGTTGACCAGGAGTGTCCGACTGGATGCAGGTCCATTTTCAGCGGAGGCCAGGGGAGAAAAGCTCCACAGTTAAAATAAACAGACAGTAGTTACATTGGATTACATAGCGATTAACAATTTACATAGCAATTACTTACAACATATTTACAGATGAAGAACATAGTACATCAGTAGACAACTAGAATCTTTATCTGTGAAGTACATAACAGACATTAACAAATGTTACAATAAGAAGTTCCTGCTGTATAATAAGTACTAGGCTTATGAGCATCTGAGCTTGCTATAATCAAGGTAGTTAGTGGAGTGGAAAGAAAGGTAGTGGTTGGATGGGGTGGGTGATATTAGAGTAGGAGTTGCAAGGGCATAGCCAGCATGTCTTTAGGTGCACTTTTAGTAAAGTTTTGAGGTGGGTGCGTGATGGTATGGAGGTAATTGTGGGTGGGAAGGAGTTCCATAATTTGGCTATGGTGCAAGAGAATAGTGCTTTACCAGCAGAGTTATTGGCTTTAGTGATCTGCAAGTGATTTTTGTTGCTGGATCTTAGTGGTCTGGTGGTGCGATAGGATTGGAGAAGATTCTGGAGGGATGGGACATTTAGTGGACGGTTTACTAGTTTGTGGGCGAGTGAGAGTTGATACCATTGAAGGAGGTGAGGGAGTTCAAGCAAGCCCAGTTCAGCAAGTGAGAGACAGTGGTGACTACGGTAGGATGCCCCTGTGGTGAGTTTGGCGATTTTATTGTAGCAGGTCTCTAGCTTGTTTAGATCGCATTGCCTTAGGTTGGTATATATTGGAGAGGCATAAAGTAGGGTGGAGATAAGGTGGGAATTTGCTATTGAAATCTTTGCTGCTTTGATGAGAAGTTGCTTATTTCTGTATAATGCTCGTAGTTTCTTGTGGACTTTTTTATGGTAATGGATATGTGAATGTCCAATTTTAGTTTATTGTCTAGTTCCACTCCTAGCAGTTTGGTGTGTTCAGTTGGGTATATAGTGGTGTTGTCTTTTGCTATGATGTTAAAGTGAGAGTTGTTTTGAGTATGTTTGGTGGGTTGGAAGATGAGCAGTTTAGTTTTGTTTGGGTTGAGTGTTAATTGGGCATCAGATAACCAAGTTTCAACAGAGGAAAAGGCTTCCTGTGTAACTTTTTGCAGTTTGGATAGGGACTCGGCTGAGCAGATGATGGTTGAGTCATCTGCGTATTGTATGAGTGTGCCATGTTTGGTGGCAGAGGCTAGATTATTGGTGAAAACAGAGAAGAGTAGGGGTCCAAGGATGGATCTTTGGGGAACCCCTATGGAGACAGGTAGTTGGGGAGATATGTCATTCTGCCATACAATGGATTGTTGGCGGTCAGACAGGTAACTCTGAAACCAGTTGGTGACTGATTGTGAGAAGGATAGGTTACTGAGGACAGAGATAAGTTGTTTGTGTGGGACCATGTCAAATGCTTTAGATCGGTCTAGGAAAGTAGCAGAGGAGAGATAGCCATTGTTTTTATGCTGAAAGATAGTGTTAGTAAAGGAGAGCAAGGCAGTGGTGGTGCTATGGTTTGGTTGGAAACCATGCTGAGTATTGGAAAGGAGGTTGTTAGTAAGGAGATAGTCTGAGACCTGAGAGTACATGCATCTCTCTAGTATTTTTGAGAGTGGAGAGAGAATAGCTATGGGGCGGTAATCGGTTAGTTCTGTGGAGGGTCCGCCTTTGTGGAGGGGAATTATATGTGATACTTTCCACAGTGTGGGAACGTAACTTTCTGACAGAGATCGGTTAATCAAGATGGATACTGGGTAGGCCAGAGCATCAGCTGCGATTTGTAGGTATTCACTTGGGAGGTTGGCTGCTGCTAATTTGGTGGGCTTAAGTTTAGTTAAGAGTTTTTTTTTATGTTGGAGGTAGGTACAGGAGAAAAAGAGAAGGCAGTGGGAAGATTACTAGTTGAAGGTGTGGGTTGGAGATGAAGGGGGTTGTGTTGTTTAGCTAGTGATAGTATGGTTTGTGTGAAGTGTGTGTTGAATGATGTAGCAATATTTTCTGAGGAGTGAGGGATGTTAGGAGGATGGGTACTGACTTTACCTGGGTGGAGGATGGAGTTTATGGAGGACCCTGTTAGTTGCTCTTATGAGGGGGCTAGAAACAATCAGGTAACAGAGTTAACTGATAAATGAACATATGATAGTGACAAGGGTGGTTGTAGTTTTAAAAATGGTGCCTGCCACAGGTAATATTTCTTAACTTTGGGATTGTCTTAAGGTAATAAACAGGGAAGGGGGAGGGGAGAACAAGGGTGTGAGCAGGCAGTTCTTTGTACTGCTGCTAATGAGCCAAACCAAAGACAAGTTTGTGTTTAATAAACAATCACAATTGACCAAGGACTGCTCTGAAACTGTAAGTCATTTCTTAACCATTTCTCAGGTGGAAAAACAGGATAACCTTGTATCAGTAGGCTACTGTGGTCTCAGTTTAAATTAACAAACACACAGTATTGATCAGTTATGGATACTATTTGCTAACAGAAGAGAATAAGAGAGAAAGTGGAAGATGAGTGTGTGTGTGTGTGTGTGTGGGGGGCTGCTTGCAAGCCAAAGCAGAGTGCTCTCCAGGGTAAAAATGAATATTGGCTCAAACAGGTAGACACATACTCAAAGATAACTTTAGCTGTTTGCAGACAGTTCAGACCCAGACTGCGCTTTTCTTATAAGAATGATAAAGGTGGTACCGCAGTTGAATACTTAAGAGTGGTGTTAGGTCTAGAAAAGAAGAGTACAGAGAGGAGTAAGCACTTTGAGATGGTAAAGATATATTATAAAGATTACAAAAAACAAACTGAGCAAATAGCTACTGTATGCAGGAAAATATATGTCTTGAACCAACTACTAGTGTATGCAGATACTGAGCCAACTGGAAAAACATCTGTTTTAGGTGTTCGATCAATATAGACCCATGTGACTTGCGAAAGCAAGCAGTTGACAGACCTGTAGTATGGGGCTGACTCTGTCTGATGCAAGCAGTCCACAGCCAATACATGGTGAGGTTCAGGTTGTGTAGGCTGGCTGGCATCACTTTTACTAATATGTATGCGAGTCGGAGTAAGGTGGCTCTCCCTAGTGCCCAAGGTTGTCAGTGAACGTGCTATGCATTGTCTCTTGGCCAAGGCCAGGGCATACTGGGCATGCCTACTTCTGTCTACAGGGACAACCTCAGAGTTTTCCTCCTTATACTCTCCCTGTGGGTGTGGCTGTGGTGACCTAGGCACTGGTAGGGGGCTGTGTATCCCTTCCCTTTGCTGATCCTGCTGCAGCTGTTTCTTCAGGATCATTTGTGTAGCATGGCACATACTGTGAACATGTGTGCACATGCGGCTGGAAAGTATTGCAGTGTTCCACCAGATATATTGAGGCACTGGAACCGTGACTTCAGCAGCCCAAATACACAATCTACAATGATCCTAGTTGTGTCTGTGCCTCATTATGGCATTCTTTGGTGGGTGTGTGTGCATTTCTGTTGGGTGGCATCATCCACTTTTCCAGTGCGTAACCAGCATCCTCCAGTAAATGGCCATGTGGGATGTCCCCCCCTAGCAAACATCTGGTACATCTGTGATGTGTGCCAGATATGAGAGTCGTGATAACTGCAGGGCTGCCAGCACACACATTTATGATAATGTCCTGGGCATTCCACATGACCAGTCAGTTAATCGAGTGGTACCCCTTGTGGTTGGTGTGCTACACAGTAGAAGTGTTGCATACTGCTGGCTCCCAACTCATTGGTGAGAGGAAAATAAATGTGCTCACTGACATGTGGTAGCATGAAATCCAGAAACTGGTGGAGTACCCTGGATGCTGATGCCTGTGAGATCCCCATCATGTACCATTTCGTTTTTGGAATGTACCCATAGCTAGTATTCTAAGAGCTACGCATACCATAGTTTCCACTGGGATGGGTTCTCCTCTGTTGGCTCTAGATCTGAGTTGTAATCCGCAGAGTTCAGTGAGTTCTTGTAGTATGTCCCTGTCCACCCTGTAGCGCTCTACAATCTCAAGCTCATGTAGACCTTGGAAAGTTACCCTGGGCCTGAACACTCTTCTCCTTCTCAGTCTAGGCCTATAGTCAGCAGCAGCATTGACCTCAGCATCTAGCACATACATATGTAGCAGACCTGCAGCAGCCCTTAGCATTTCTTCAGCTGAAAGTCCCATGTCTGTACTACAGTGGTGCAAAGTATGGGGTGAAATCAGATTGTAGGGTTTCTGCAACTTTTATAGTGCTCTGCTGTAGGTACAGCCTTTGTGATTGGCTACCTATAATGCATTCCACCGGCCAAGTAAATCATTAAGGACTGTTAATGGCCCTAGTTCATGTGGAACAGGGGTCATCAGTAATTTAGAACTCATTGCCTTTCTCGGCCAATTTTTTTTTAACAGCCTTCCTTGCTCAGCACTGCGACATGCAGCGCAAACATACACCACCAAGGTAAACAATGCTCAGCAGTCATTGTACATGCCACCCCCCCCTGCTGAGCACAGCAGCACACTTTGCAAACACACTCAAACTCAGTGAAACACATGCCTTGAAGGTAAACAAAGCTTAGCAAACACTGTACACACCCTCCTGCTCAGCAGAGTGTTGCACCATGCAAACAATTGCTGCTGTGCTCCAATGAGCTTAAAAGGGTGCAGACACACACCCTTTTGATATCAGCTGTCTCTTATGTGGACCCCAACATGGTTCTCTGCCTACACAGATAGGATCTACAGACACAGATATCTATTTGTGCTATTCAGTAACCTCAGCTCATTTGCATAGAGATCCATGCACACAACCTGGGAATTACATGATTCCAGACCCTGCCTCCTTAGCCACCACAGCAGTTTAACATTGTACATAATCCACGTAGGGTCCTATAATGCATTGCTGTCACATACTGCTAATTTTCATTTTTACACTTTATAATTTTTTTTTTCTTAACAGATGGTTGTGCACTGCGGCACACCGTGCAAACATAATCTGATTAATAAAAAAGATAGCTTTGCACTTATCTGTGTCTGCTATGCTATTTATGTCTTTCTTTCTGTACTTTTACAGCCCATGTTCTCTCTTTAACATCCTGTACATGGAATTTTTCCTTGTACATTTTGGACAACAACACAGGGTCTGCAGGACTGATTATATGCTTGATGCATCACTCTACCACCCTCATTTGCATGCAATTCACCTGCTTATGAGGTGAGTTACATGCTATGGACATGTTGGGGTGCTCGCACATGCCCCTCAGCTCTGTTTCCTGGAACGCAAACCTGCTTACTTTCATGTAAGCAGTGTGGCCCTATGCCTACATAGAAAATAAGTCTGTGTAGACTTTTTTAAATTCCCCCTGGTAACTATTACATTTGTAGTATTTTGTAAGCAACTTACAATATCTCAGCAGTGCCTCAAGTTACACACATAGTGTCAGCAGCATTTTATTCATCTAGCTGAGAGCTTTCATATGATGCTAAAGAATTCTGTCCGTATTACTTCATTGTTGAGATATTTAGAAAAACATTATATCTATATAAATGAATATCATAAAAACAACAATTAATATCTATTTACCAGATCTAGACAGAGGTCAAATATTAATACAGTTGAGTTTGCCATTGTGCAAGCTTTATGATGAAAATTTAAAAAACTTGTACATAGCACTGTTTTCGAATTATTGATGCAAATATGAACAAGCAATATTTGATGCCTAGAGACATCAACAGAAATTAACTGCAGATGCACTTGGAGGCGTCAGGATGTAACTTACATATTTTTTATGTAAATTACTTCCTCTGACAATAATTACATATGCTCCAATAAGTTTGAAACATTTGTTGAAGGAACTATTTTACATCAAAAACAAAAAAAAAATATATAGAATATTAAAGAAAATAAATAAATAAAAAATACAGTGGTATCCCACTCTTTAAGTGCAATAATACCTATCAAGGTATGTGTTATTGGGGGAATTAATGCCCTTCCAGGGGTGTAGGGGCATGATTCCTCAGCAGCTTCAGGCCTCACAGCACCCCTGGAGGGCATTAATTCTCCCAGTAGCATACACTCTGGAGGGCATTATAGCTGGCTTAACTACTCCATTCTTGTATGGCTAGTCTTCATGGGATGCTTGTCTCAGCCTATCTCAAAATAAGAATTTATCTGATTTTTCCATGCATTTTATTACCACCTTTCAAAAACAATACCCCAATTACTTCTATTTTGATACACCTGTCGCACATCATATGCTAAGCCTTCATATCAGAACCTGTTCTGCACTTTCCACTTAATTAAAATGATGCTAATCTTTCCTTTTGAAATCTCCATTTATAATTCAGAACTTAAAAAATATAGAGCAGTGAGCCACCAAATGTCATATTTTCAAGTTTCATTCTTCTTCTTCTTGCTGTATAATTTTCCTCCTTTTATAGGTTCAATAACTAATTCATTAACTAAAAATAAATGCACTGATTCATTTATCTTCCTTTAGAAATTATAAAAGCTTTGACCTATAGCACTACTGTAAATCTGTCATAGCACAATTTGCCCCAAGAGAATAGGCCTTACACTAATAACCACATTATGTGGCCAATCAAAAGTCTCTACCTAATGTATGTAAATTGAACACCATGGCAAAACCTAGACAAACCCATACCACTGGCTTTTCACCTTACTAATCTCAAATCAGACTGCCTGAAACATTTTTAAAGAAGTGATACATGATTCATACCGTACCTAATTGATACTAACACTCTGGCCGTTCCGACATTCAGATAAGTCAAAATCCATGGGTTTTACAATTTTCCTTTTCTTGTTTTGTGCCTCACGCAATCTCTGCTTAGCCATCTTCACTGCTTCCAAACCATTTTACCTGATACTGTAATTATTCTTTCAGAAATTTTCCCAGTCCAGTTCCTTTCTTGCAAGGATTGCTACTCCATACAATGTTTCCATTCTTAGAGTGAAAAAGAAAGAAAGAAAGAAAGAAAGAAAGAAAGAAAGAAAGAAAGAAAGAAAGAAAGAAAGAAAGAATGTTCCATCTTTTAAGCCTCTATGTTACTACCCGCTTGTCTTGCAATGTAACATCTTTTTACAGTGTATTGTTTGTAACATTTGTAACATTGCACACCATTCATTGAATTATGTTTACTTTACAATAGATATATATATATATATATAGTCTATATTCCAGGCATAGCTGCATTTTTCTTGGCAATTCACCTAAGAGTGCCCTTATTCCCACAAACACTTATAATCCACAATTTCTTTGTTGACAGTTCAGGTTTAAATAGCTTAATTCCCTAACAATATAAAATGCTAAAGCTGGCCTGGGCATCAAAGTCCACATCTACTGTTCCACTTAAATGAACTTTGTAAATGTCCAATTTTTGAAATTTTACATTTAACTCACATCTTTCAACCAGTGGCTCTCAATAAAGTTACTTAATCTTTCATTTAACTCTCTAAGTGCATTTTGAAATGAAAGTCAGAATAATGTTTGTTTAAGGCACCACTTATCTGTAGAAAAAAATCAAACAAAATTTCTTCTTTTCCTTCTTTGTCTTGTTATATTTGTCAGTGAAAAGTCTGACTAGAAAAAAGGTTGAACCTTGCATTCTGAGACCATGCATACAAGTCTGCATGTGCTTTTAGATATAATGTTTTAGACATCTGTATCAGTATTCTACCACATTAAACAAAAATGAAGTAAATGAGGCATCCTCTCTGTCATGAATGAGTAGGCTCCCATGCATAGGATCATAGGGTCATAGGAGATTACTAGGCAATCTATCCGAAGGTCATTTTAAGCCTAGCCATTTCAACACAATGTAATACCTTAGAGGTATTAGTCAATACCTAAGACTGAATTTAGTGATGACTGCCCATGTCCAGGAGGGTTGTGGGCACTATCCCTGGTAAGAATTTATGGTACCTCATCCACTCATCCAGGTTCCTCTTGAACAGTGTCATAGAGGTGTTCTGTTTTACAGGAAATGGTAGCCTCTTTGGGTCTTGGGTTGCTCTGTAGGCCAGGCATAAGTCTCCCCTATGAAGACTATACGATACAGAGTATAGTGACACAGATTTTTTTTTGGTCCATGTAAGGCACATGCTGGAGGCCCTTGATCTTCTTTGATAGAAACCTCTGAGGTATCTCTAATAGCTCTAGTGCTTAGTATGGTGAATAGCGACTGGGGCATTATACTCAATTATGAATCACGTAGGTGCCGAGTGTTGGGGGGTTATAACTTCTTTTGCTCTTGAGGTGATGCGTTTACTAATCAAGTGAGCTACATGAAAAGTTTTCCTTACAATGGTAGACACGTGGTGGTCAAAGTTAAGGTCACAATCAACCTGTGATCCCAGGACCCTTACCACTTAATGGGTACTTAGGTTATTTTTATTGATTTGACAGTGTGAAAGGACATTGTTTGTCCTGAAGGGAATGATGATGCATTTCTTTGAATGCAGTTAGTGACTGTGACTAATACACAAGTTGGTGGTCTGTACGAGACCACCCTGGAGTATACTGGCATCATTTGGGGATTCATGCTCATCATACTGAATGTGTATTACTGTTAATTTCACTCTTATATTTCACATATATACTAAATTATTTTAAAGTACCGCTGCTGCACAAACCAATGCAAAAAGGCCAATATCTACTTAAATACCTTGCCACCTGTAAACCTAACAAACTGGGTCAAAAAAAGCACTGGTGAATGTCCCCATAACTCCCGCTTGTAATTCTGTTTATGCTAATAAGCATTA
Source organism: Protopterus annectens (assembly GCF_019279795.1). Classification (NCBI taxonomy): domain Eukaryota; kingdom Metazoa; phylum Chordata; order Ceratodontiformes; family Protopteridae; genus Protopterus; species Protopterus annectens. The sequence continues at coordinate 1,929,274,485 of NC_056733.1, forward strand.
GGTTGGAAGGGTTAGACTTTCCTGTAGCCTTCTTTCTTCCCCATTTAAGGTAAAAACAGCATGCTTTCTACTGTTCAACAGACGAGTGTAGTGTGCTCTGCACCTCCAAACAGTGCATTTCTCAATAAACTAAGCAAGTGTGCTACAAAAGGGAACTGGAAAATGGGCTCTCTGCATCGTAAATTGAGAAGCAGGCAGGGAACTGTGTAGATTTTTAACAGTAGGGCCTAGGAACAGAGTATTGGGCATATAAAAAGAAACAAAAAAGCGTGCTTGTAACTCATACCTGCACATGCTGCCTCTAGGCATCTGCTTTACTGGTTTAGCCCTGCTCCACTCACTTCACTTGCTCCACGCTCCGCCCTGCACTCATATCCCATCCGCCCCCGGTAGTACTACTTTTATAGTACCACTGGCAAGCCCCCTTAATTAGCTAACCAACTACACATGCTCCTAGAATCCAGCAAACTCCTAGCACAATATACAGCCTATAACCACCCCACTATCCATATTAACCCACCCATAGCTGTTCTTTTCTCTGTAATCTTTTATTCACCACATACACTCAACACAGACCCTACCCTAGTAATTTACTATAACTACAGCCTAAACACTGATGCTGCTACCCTTAGTACCCCTGCTATTCATTCTTTATCACCTAAGCTCTTATGAATACGTACATCATCTTGTAATCCAATACCCAAATTCTCAAACAGTCACCAACCCAGCATTTAATAAGTTTATCCACCACATAACCACCCCTTCTGCTAATTCCTCACCCCCCAATTATTATCACCCCACTAAATACCGCTAGTTTAGCTTAAAAAACAAAAGTTACAAAAAATCATAAACACATTTTTAAGACTAATAAGCAACTTAAAAATTAATCTTACGAAGGATGGAGACATCCACCCCAACCCTGGCCCATCCACAACAGTAGACCCAAGCACACCATCTAACAACCCAACCTGTACTCAGTGGCGGCTGGTGACTTCAAATCAAAGGGGGGGCTGCAGGAGATAGCCGAATGGGTGGGGTCAATGGGAAGGGGTGGGGACAACTAGAAAGGGGAAAAGCTATGCTCAAAACCACAAAAACTAAACTTCAATTAAATATGCTGCCCTGGGTGCCAAACCCTCATTATGAGAGTCCAATCAAGACAAATGAAGTGTAAAAGAATAAAAATATTTCAATGCATTGGCTGCTTGACAGCTTACTTAATATCTAGATGGAAACAAAAAGGTTGTGAGGCATGAAAAAATAAATTACTTTTTAAAAACATTACTGGAATGCCAGTCAAAATCAAGTATAAGAAAAACATGCAACACTCAATTCAAACCGCTTCTCCTTGCACTGCATTATAATTTATATTCAGCTTTATTAAACTACCAAGTAACATGCTGAAAGTAGCAATCTCTGTGATGCCCCCACTTGTAAAAATGTTTCTTATCCAAAAAAGACCTGCTGTCTGACATCTACTTGTTTCATGGGGAAAACATGATCAAAGTAAAAAATGAAAAGCAAACAAGCTCAAGATACATTGCTTAAAGGATTACTGTACAGGTTATGGACCACACCTGAATGGCATTCTGTTTAGTTTACGGGTAAAGCCCTCAGAGATCACTGGAAGTCTCCAACAAGTGTAATGAGCTTCTTAAAATAATGTAATCCTGTCCTTTATTACAAATACTGTCATATGCATTTCAATACCCAACGCTTATACATTATCTTTTTTTTTCTCAAAAATTTTTTTATTAATTATATGAATAGCAAGACAATTAAAAGATTATACATAACAAGAAGGCATAAATGAACATATAACAATTCATCTAGTGATAACAACTTTCATGAGATTTTGATAAGTTATTTAGAAATAAAACATACACCATATGTACACTATATACAAGTTAGGCAACCTGAGGAAAAAAAAAAATATATATATATATATTTAACATTAACTATTTAATATGTTTAAAACCTTTTCTAACACAACCTTTCTAATAGCTTTTTTTTTTGGACTTCCACCTAAGTATCTTTGAGCATCAATAAATTTAAAAGCCATTTTCTGGAAAGTAACCCATTTTAATTTAGAACGATCAATCCAATTTTGTATTATATAAAGTTTTAGTAATGAGCAAATAAAAATGATAACATGAATATCAACTTTTGAAAGATGAATCAATGGAATATGCAGAATAGCAAATTCCCACGTCAACGTGGATTTTTGATATCCCATTTTCTGCAGTCTGACTTTCAAAGATGTCCACAATCTGTGAGAAAAATGACAATACCATAGAATATGAAGGAGGTCTGCTTGGGGATGAGAACAGCATGAACACGAAGGGGACTTATTTGGGTTAAATTTGTTTAATTTGATTGGGGTAAAGTAGGCATCATTATTAATCATTAATTGTGTGTATGCTAATTTTTAAAAGGGATAAATTCCTTAGTGTGTCTAATAGCCAGGACTTTCTGAGATTCTGACAATTGGGAATTATAATTCAACCAAACATTAGATAAAAGACAGTTGTGGTCCATCATTAAAGAATTAATTAATTTATATGAGTTTGAGAGCATTTTATCAGATGATGAAAGTATTTTAATAATCGTGTTAAGGTTTTTCAATTGTGAGTCTATGGGGACCAGAGATACAAATTTGTTTTAATTATTGCTCTTAGTTGTGTAAGAATTGGTGAGTAATTCCAGTTTACTTTCAATAACTTATGCCAGTCAGATAAAGGCAAGTCAAGATATTTCAAAACATCTCCTACTTTTAGATTTTTAATTAAAGGATAGTTTGTTAAGTTCAAAAGTTTATTGTCCAATAATATATTTGGGTTTAGATGAATTGGCTGAACATGGTGCGAGATCTTTTCTAGTTTACACATTTTGAGTAAGGTTTGGAAATCTCTAATCTTTTGTTTAAATACTGTAGATATATTTTTAATAAATAAACTATCCAGAGAGATAAAGGGAATAGCTTCAGGATTTAAATTATTAGAAATGACCTTATACATTATCTAGTTAAGTATTCTCTGCATGGCAACAACAGAAAGGCTTCAATGTTGGCAATTGCTTAACAGTATGCTTATTAAAGCTTACTTGCATGTTATGATCTCAGACACGCTTACCTGATGGTCATTAAAGCATTGCTACTTAAAACACAGAGCAACAGGCACTTTGAATAATAAGCATAAATCAACAGTACAAAAATATGACAGAAACCAGACCATTCTGCAAAATCAAGAACAGATGAAAAGCCACTGTAGTACTTGTGTCTACCTTGGATGGGGGGATACCCTGCACATTCACACTGCATGGGGGGATACCCTGCACATTTACACTGCACAACTGCTCCTTGCCTTGCTTGGACACATCCAGAGTCACTACATGGGGGAGTGGGGTGGAACAAGTATGTCATAATTTGAAATGTCTCTGGCTGACTGATGGCCCTGACACATTTGTCGTACCTCACCCTCAGAGCAAAGCCATACATAGAAGTGGGTCAAAGGCCCAAAAATAAGGACAATTTTTAAATATTGCTCTTATAAACTTAGAAAGATAATAGAATAGTAGGTCTTGCATTAGTATGAATTTTCTGAAGGATATGAAATCTGAAACTCAAATGTCTGTCATTATTTTCTAACGTCATTCTTTAATGATTTACCACTAATTTGCCAAAAAAACAATTTTATGAAAAATGGACCAAAAATGTGATGCAAAAATATAAAATAGTCACACAATACAGCTGGAAACCTGTCAAAGAAGGGACACTTTTTTTAATAATAGTACTGCTAACTTGAGCAGCTGACAAAATAAAAGAATCTACATGCATTTCTGAAATAAAAGTAATGTATAACTCTGATTATTACAGTTATTTCTAAATTGTAAACCCTCCATGTTTTCTTCCAAAATTGCTATTTTGTGGAGGGATTATTAGGGGAAGAGCAACATTTTGAGCCAAATTCGGGGACAGTTGAGAGGTTTGGCTATGCCTAATTCTATAAAGCAATTTATTTGCATGTACTTCTCAACCTGTTAATGCAATAAATCTGGACAAGGCCAAATATATTGGGGGAACATAAACAGTACTAAAAATTGCTCTTGTATAAACTGAGACAGTTGATAGAACAGGTCTTACTTCAGCATGCATTTTTCTGAAGGTTATGAAGTCTGAAACTCAGTGTCATTATTTATTGACTTAATTTCTAAATGATTTTCCAGAAAACCACAAATATTATGAGGAACAAACCAAAAATAAGAAGCAAAAATCTATTAATTCTGTGAAAATCTGGACAGTTGGGAGGTATAGTTTAGCTGGGGCTGTCTTTGAGTTTGCCGCCCTTCCCCCCTCACAAAATCATGGTCGAATGGAGCCCTCCCCCCTGCAGCCATTCCAATGATCCATTATTTGGCTATTTCACTCCATTTGCCATAAACACTAATGTGCATACTGCTTTACTTCTATGATGATCTGGATTTCATTTGAAGGTTTTATTTTGCATTTTACAGCACAATCACTAAGACATCTGCTAAACAAAGCAACGCAGTCTCACAATGAAAACAGGCTTAGCATTAAAAACTTCTCTGCCCTTGAAACGCACATTCAAAGAAAATACAGTTTGCCAGTGGCAGATAAATATTAACTTTGGGCTGTTTTCAAATCATAGGCCCCTTGCACATGAAGCATACATGTGCTCTTTGATACACTTTCCCGATTCTACTAAATTATATTCCATGTACAATACAGTACAGTTGTTAGACGGCATTTTAAATGTATTGTTTTGAACATTTTTCCAGTAAACAATGAAACAAAATGCATGCACCAATGACAAAACTACCCAATTCAGAACATTTCCATCATGTCTACGCAACCTTCTACAGTCCACCAGTATCAGTAAATATGCACAATCTCTGAAGTAGTAAAAGTCATCTAAATAATTCCACATTAAAGAAATCTGTAACGATGAAGAGGTTGCTGCTAGCAAACAACTTTATATGTCACTGTTTATTCATCTACAAATAAAGTGCCTGTTGCCCTTGAGGAATAAATTGCCTATGTTGCATGCATTAAAAAAAAAATAAACTAGTAATATCGCAAAGGGACTGTATGGCAAACTGATAACAGGTTCATAGTTACTACTCTAGGTATCTTTGCCAAAAAGGACTGCAGCATCCACCCACTTTACAACACAGTACAGTATCAGCAATGCATCTATCTACTGTGGGAGAAGAACCCACAGCCTTCTGCATCAAAAGCAAGTACACTACCTGTTGTGCTATTAATGCAAGCAGACTCAGAATAAGCAGCAGTAAAGTTTTGTACCCCTGCAGCTCTCAGCTCCTTGTAAAATCTACTCGACACGCAGATGTATCTCTGAACTTTGCAGCACAAGAACTCTGGAAAAAGCCAAAATTTATTGGGGGGGGGGGACAACCAGGGACACATTTTAAACATTGCTTGTATAATGTTGGAAAGTTGCTAGAATAAAATGCTGTGTTACCACCATACATTTCACTGCCACGTCTTTAACCCAGAAGACCCTGTGCAAAACAGTCAGAGAAACATACCACTATGCCAAATCAGCTGTTTTGTAAAAGAGAGGAAGACAAATTTAAATGGCTACCATTTAGTGAATTCAGTTCTCAGCATAGCTGTCAACCTCTTGGCACAAAACACCTGCACAAAGCCAATAATGGGGGGAATACAGCCCCCAAACATATTCAGTGAATTCAGTTCCCACTATAGTTCTCAACCTCTTAGCAAAAAAACATGTGGACAAAGCCAGTAATGGGGGGGGGGTACAGCCCCCAAACATTTAATGAATACAGTTCTCACCATAGATAACTCTCAACCTTAGCACAAATACCTGGACAAAGCCAATAATGGGGGAATGCAGTCCCAAAAATAGGGACAAATTTCAAATATCCATGTTATAAACTTAGACAACTGCTAGAACAATTTTGTGTTACCATGTACTTTCTGAAGAATATGAAGTCTGAAATTCAAATGCCTGTTATGTTTTAAACATTTAACCAGGAAACTAGTCTGACTTGGAACAAAAGACAATTTTCAGCAGAGAGAAATGCCAATCATATCTTTGCAAGATGAGAGAACATGCAGACACCACACAGAAGGCACCCCAGCCAAGAATCAAACCAGAGAACCTGTAGCTGTTAAGCAACAATGCTACCAGTGCACCACTACACTACAGACCTTGCAAGGGAAAATGTGGATACAGAAACCACAGATTTTATGAGGAACAGAACAAATATGAGGCAAAAATCTGCAAGTTTTTTTTTTTTAGAAATGGTGGTGGATAGGGAATTCAGGTCCTTGCCACCTGCATTCAAGGTACATGGTTCAAGCCTGAGTATCTCTAGCCACCAGTTTACACACACCACCATTTGCTCACCAGTATATAGTAACTGGGGCATTTCACACACACACACACACACAAAATCCAGCCAGCAACCAAACACCTAAATCCTGAAGCAACACACATTTACCTGATGGATGGATGTATGTCTCACCCAGCGACCTGAAGTAATCCAAGCAGCAAAACCACCCGAGCAATCCAGCAACCTGAAGCAGCAAACACCACCTGCGACACAGAGCAATCCAGCCAGTGACCAAAACCTGCTACACCTACCTCCTGAATGAGCCTGCGCAATGAAAGTCCCATGAGAGCAGCTCACCTCTCTCAATCCTGATTGGATTTGCCTGCAGCCAAAGCAGTCCAGACCTCCTCTTCTGTGCAGCTGTCCCTGCACTGATTCCTGGGTGCATTTTCAGCAATGATTTCTGGGTATCTGTCGATCTCTCTCCGGACTGCTGATAAAGGCAGTCTGGACTTGTGTGTGTTTTTTTTGTCTGTTTGTTTTTTTAGTTTTAAAGATTTTTATTTTTATTTTTTTAGGTGGGAGGGCTGCAGTCCGGCAGTCCGATACCACGAGCCGCCCCTGCCTGTACTACACAGATTGATAGACTTCCAAACTCATTTCTGGTCTGCAGCAGCAGCCTTGGGTCAGCTGGTGCCCTAGACAAAAGGGCCTCATGGCGCCCCCCCACATCACCCAGGTGCCCTCATCCTTGTCTACCTACACCAAATAAATACTGGAAAAGCACCCCTGCTACAGCGGCGCCCTAGGCGGCCGCCTAGTTGGCCTATGCCTAAGGCCAGCTATGCTGGTCTGTCATCTCAACATCAGAAGCCTAAACAACAAGATCCATAGCCTACATGGACTCTTAGCTGTTTACTCCCCTGATATCCTCTGCCTCACAGAAACCTGGCTAAAACTAATAATCAAAGATAACCCCCACCCACAGTACAACATCCTTAGACTGGACCAGATCTCCAGGAAAGGTGGGAGGTAGCTGTACTATACAAGTCTCCCCTAACAATAACAATTGACACCCAACAGCCACCCCAGTTTGGCAATGCAGAAATTCTCATCAACAAACTAATAATAAACAAAAATAAATGCAGATACATTGTATGCATTTATATTCCACTCGGCAAGAATGATAATACACTAGAAAATATCTTACATTGGCTAGCTTCTAACTATCCCCTGGAAACCATTGTCTTGGGGGACTTTAACATTGATTGGAACACCTGTTCCTCTGAAACTCCCTCCACCCATTTTAAACCTCCATGAGTTTACTCAGATCATTGCCACCCCCACCATATTTAGCAAAAATAGAGTCAAAGATAGTATCCTCGACTGGATACTTATAAACAGCCACCCCCAAAAGTACAAGTCAGGTATATTACCGGATAATCTAAGTGATCACTGTCTTACCTATATTATTAGGCTCAAAGCCAACATTCCCAATCAGCCCACCTACAAAACTGTAAGAAATGTCAGGAACTCTAAGCTTGACAACCTCCAAAAAGAACTCAAAGCATGTAATTGGAATGTCTTGAAATGACTCTCATTACAAGAAGCAGTTGCGTACTTCAATACCAAATTTTTTGGCTATCCTTAACCACCATGCTGCTACCTGTACCATCCATGTAAAAGCCACTGTTGCTCCATGGATATCTAAAGAAACAAAAAACAAAATTAAACTAAGAAACAACACCTGGGCCAGGTGACATGTTACCAAAGCCTCTATGGACCAGGTAAGATACCGGCAGCTAAGGAACCACACCAAAAAATCTGTCATTCTAGACAACAAAAATCACTACACCCTCCTACAACAAAAATATCAGCTAAACCCTCAAAAGTTCTGGGCTGGTATTAACAATCTTCTCCACCCAGGCCGTCCCACCACTCCTACCCAATCAGCTGCCCTTAATAAATCCCCTGTTGAAATTGCAAACAGTTTCAGCTCCTTCTTTACTGAAACTATCCAGTTTCTAGCTACCCATCTCACTCCATTGGACACAAACACCAGCTCTGGCACATCTAGCCCTGATCCACCCAGCACCCAACCCACCTTTACCTTTCAAACCGTACCTACCAACCTGATCCAGACCTTACTCAAAAAGCTAAAACCTACTACACTAGCTGCCGACCACCACCCAGTTGATCTTCAAAAAGCAGCTGATGCCATAGCACTTCCTATTTCTATTCTGATCAACAGATCCATCTCAGAAGGATCCATCCCAGCAATATGGAAAATATCACGGTATACTTCTCCATAAAGGAGGAAGTTCCACAGAATTATCTAACTTTAGACCTATAGCCATTCTTCTACCACTAGCTAAAATCATGCAAAGATGCATACACAAACAAATCATGCACTTTCTTATTCAAACCAGAAAGCTTGTCGACTCTCAGCATGTCTTTAGGACATTCCACAGTACCACCACAGCTCTTCTATCTTTCTTTAATGTCATCAATCTTCATTGTAACAACAACAAACTATCATCTGCATTCTTCCTAGATCTCTCGAAAGCTTTCGATATGGTCAACCATCAGCTACTGCTGAATACCCAACAAATCATCGGTTTAGACCAACATGCAATACAATGGTTTCACTCCTACCTAAATGGTAGACAGCAGGCTGTCTTATGGCAGAGCAAGCTCTCATCCCAACTTCCTCTAACCCTAGGTGTCCCACAATGGTCCATACTAGATCCCCTTCTTTTCTCTATCTTTATCAATGATCTGCACACCACCATCCCAGGAGCTACCTGCATCCAATATGCAGATGACTCAATGCTAATATGCTCCACCTCCTCTCCTACACAACTTCTAACCCTCACCCAGACCACTTTCAGCACGGTAGAAACATGGCTAGCTAATCGCCGCCTGCTTCTAAATCCTAACAAAACCAAGCTACTACTTTTCTCCCCTAACCATAGAATTCCTCCTCCTTCCTTCAACATCAAATCTAGCAATAACATCATTATCTCCCCTGATGACCATACAAAGCTTATAGGCATAATAGTAGACAACAACGTTATATTTGATAAACATGCCAATCACACTATTAAGTCCATCAACAAAAAACTTGGCTCCCCTGTACAGAGCCAAATCTTTTCTCACCCCCCCCCCCCCCTAGCCAGGGTAGCTATTGCAAGATCATACCTCCTCTCTACTCTTATGTATGCCTCCCCTGTACTCACCATCCTATCCAAAATGAATCTCAACAAATTATCAGGATGTTACAATCGTATAGCCAGATTCACTACAGGCATGGCTTTTAGGACCCACCATTGCCAGAACCTCAAAGCACTGGGATGGCTAAAGTATCCTACCCTTCTACAGTTCAACCAGCTTATAGTAGTGCATAAAATACTCCATCAACCTAATAACACCTCTGCCCTCAAAAATATTCTCACCCCTCATAGTGCCCCCAGGCCATTATGCTCAGCTGATAAACTATTGATAATGACCCAAAAATCCAACAACTCTGCAGGCGATGCTTTTATTGCCAACTCAGCCAGTAAAATCTGGAATCTACTCCCTTCTATCATTAGCAAGGAAACCTCACTACCCCTATTTAAAAGAGAACTCAAAAAATACCTCACATCTCATTGGCTGTGCTCTTGTTCTAAACCTGACTAACAACTTCAATAATGCATGCCTTGCTATCCAACCTGCTGTTTAGCCAAGTATCTATGCCTCATAGCATTTGAATGTCTAAGCATTTTGAATTATGAGATCTGATTGTATTCTATGTTCGCATTTTCTGATACGTCTTTGCCAATCAGATGTAAGTCTGCACATTGTGTATATTGATATCTGCCTGTATTCTTTGTCTATATTTTTCTAAACATGTCTGCCTGAGTTTATCACTCAGTGATGTATGTACTGTCTCTTTTTTGGTATGTGGAGCTTTTCTACCCCGGCCTCCGCTGAAAATGGTCATATATCCAGTCGAACTATCCAGATCAACAAATGTAAAATAAATAAATAAAATAAGTATAACACAGTACAGTGATGTTTGTGCTGTACAGTATGGTAGAATGTATCATTGTTATTCTTCATGCAGTTTACATTGGACGGAGATTAAACAACGCATGCCTCTATTACAGCTGAATTGTGCTCAGAAACTTTTTTTAAATCAGAGTGCCTGGCAATGTTTAATACTGCCACATGTCAGATGATTTTGCATGAACTCAGATCATTTGTTATCAGGCTAATCTGTGATCCTGAAATAAGGAATAAATGTGATTACACTTATTACGGTCTTGCTGCTGAAAACTTTCGCATATACTCTCCTATAATCTGAGAACATAGTTAAACATCTATCTGTAATGTGAGCAACTAGTTAAGAAATGACACAATATTTACTAGCACAGTAAAGATACACTATGTTGTTGTGTTTTTCGGCTTTTCCTAGTTAGGGTCACCACAGCGGAATTCCGGTCCGCTGATGTTTGGCAGTAGATTTTTACGTGCTGAGTTCCCAGCTCTGATGCACAACCTTCAACAAAGGTACGCCCATTCACACATGTCTCCACACAGAAGACACTCTAGCTGAGAATCGAATGGGACAACATCTTACTGTGAGGCGACAATGCTACCACAGCACCACCACCGCAGTACAGTAAAGATACACTATAGAAACATAATAAACCAATCAGCCATGGATAAAAAAAGCCATCTCTGTCTGGCTTCCTTTCTTTCAGACAACTTTTCTGGCCATCTCTCACTTTAATGATGATGCCACTCACCTCCCGTGCAGAACAGCATATTGGAACAACTAGTGCTTGTGCAGTTTGGTGTACATGTATGTGTGTGCAATTGCATGTGCTCATGCTTGTGTGTGTGTGTGTGTGTGTGTGTGTGTGTGTGTGTGTGTGTGTGTGTGTTTGTGTAAACACCTTAACCATTAAGCCAACCCCCAACCCAAGACTTTTTCTAACCTTGAACTCACAACCTGCTCACCCAAGGACAAATATTGCTACCTTTGTGCCACTTCTATTTGCATGTGTGCACATTCTTTTCATTAGGAGATGTTAACATTTTGAAGATTTTTCTGGCCATCTCTCACTTTAAAGATGATGCCACTCACCTCCCGTGCAGGACAGCATATTGGAATAACTAGTGCTTGTGCAGTTTGGTGTACATGTATGTATGTGCAATTGCATGTGCTCATGCTCGTGTGTGTGTGTGTGTGTGTGTGTGTGTGTGTGTGTGTGTGTGTGTGTGTGTGTGTGTGTGCGAGTAAACACCTTAACCATTAAGCCAACCCCCAACCCAAGATGTTTTCTAACCTTGAACTCACAACCTGCTCACCCAAAGACAAATACTGCTACCTCTGTGCCACTTCTATTTGAATGTGTGCACGTTCTTTTCATTAGGAGATGCTAATATTTTGAATAATTTTCTTTTCAAACTCTTTTGCATAACTGCATCTTAACTCCTTCCCAGAATATCTAAATATATGACTTACAAAAGATATTACTACATACAGGGAAGAATTATATATTTTGGGTAGTATATAATGCCTTGTCAGTTGCTTGTAATTCTTTCCAGCAGAACATTATCCTTGATTTGATCAGACAGCAATTTACATATCCACCAGCCATCACAGTCTCATACTGCAGTTTTAAAATAAGTAAATTCACAGAGCTGTAGATTATAAAGGTTAGTTATGATATTTCTATGGGAATGTCTGCTGCTCCAGACAGGATTAAGAGATGACTATGAGGATAATTGAATAACCACAACGACAATCAGGATTTGAAATTTTCAAAGGTACTGAGGGAGACAGTTACTCCTAGTAGCATCTAAGATGTTTTAATTTCATCCTAACATACTGAACATTATTTTTATTATCCTAAATTGATGTTAAGTGCTCAATAATAGTTTTCACAAATGTGTAATAACATAAATGTGATTAAATGAGTTAGTTTATTGCATGGTGAAGTTAATTTCATTGCAGAGGATACACAGTCATACATTATAGTAGAGATGCACACTGATGTTAATTCTCCAGTAAGCCATATCCTTAAGCCTTCATTTTAAATTATGTTCTTGGGAAGGTATAACACTCCCGTTACTGCATAAAGCATCACCTTGCAGCAATCCTATTTCTTCACTGCTCTGAGAGATTCAATGTATAACTCTTTTAGTAGAACATAATCTGGGATAGCATTACCAATCAAACCTAACTGTAAATGTGCAAATTTCAGCTAGAAAGCTGAAAGTAGAATGGCTATTAAACTTTCAAAAACTGTTTTCTGGGACCAATATCACCTGATCTCACCCGATAAATCCAGATAATCCATTGCTATAATACACTACAGCTCCAAAGGCAGTCCTATAAAATATAATGGCATTGTAGTTGGATGCTCTGAGCCTATTTTAACTGCAGGATTGATTGGCAGCAGGTATAGAGAGAGGAGATACTTTAACTGACTTCCATTTCCTGTAAAAGGTGAGTAGAAGTATTAACTCTGTCGTGGGCTGGTTTTCTTTCTTTGTAAACTATCTTAAAAGAGATTTGTTTTAATCAATATCTTCCTTTAAAATGGATCACATAATTACTCCCACATATTACAATAGTAAAAATAACGCAAACTCTTTAAGTGGTTAAATTAATATGGGGAGTTATCGTAAATAACTAGCACACAGAGCTGAGTGTTTGTAGCAGCACTTACCATAACCCGGCTGATTTCCTAGAGCGTCTACATTTATACATGGGCTGTGAATTAATATACTCTGTACTTTCCAGGAAGGTGGTATGCATGATTTTACAGAAACAGTGAAGTAAAACAATTTCTTTGAAACTCTACTTCAGATAACTTAATGATATATTAACATATTTCTAACAAACTGTAATTTATTAAATGTATATATTTCTAAGGTGAGAGGTCATAGGAAAGAAAAACTGATGGCTTCTCCTATACTTTTTCTAAAAAAAAAAAAAAAAAAAATATAGCAAAATAATGCTGTTTCATTCATTTATATATACATTTGTTTTCCATTTCAGGCACACAGAGACAGACAGAGAGACAGACAGACACACTGCTCACTCATCTACAGGAAAGTTGGAGCAATACTAATTCTGGTAGGTACATATATGGGATATTGGCAGAACTAGTGCATCTGGTGAAAATCCACAAACCCAGCCACAGGTGGCCATGAGGATTTCACAGAGAAAACATTCCTGCAGAAAGCCGACTGGACAGACAAGTATTACATGCCAACAACATTATTCCCTGTACTACTATGGTGTCATAATGATATTCAGTAAGAATATGTTAGAACTGTAGCAATAATCAGTAAGGATATATAATAATAAAGGGTGAATATATAACTGGACTATAACAATGACATATGCATTTATATGGTTGCATTTTATTTGAATACTAATTGCATAGTTTAGTGCTTCATTAAACTTCATTTCTCATAAATGAGAATATGGATATGTCTGAGATTGTGGGCTAACATTTCAGTTTTTTGCTGCTTTATTTATGCATAAGTTTTCATTCTTAATTTATCTTTCCCATTAAAAATAAACTGTGCATGTAATATAAATACTATATATTATGCAGTGAAATAATCAGTGTTCCTGTGGATTTCTTATAGTCTTCAGTCTCTGAAGAACAGAGTGGCACAGCAGAAGCATGCTGGGCCCATAACCCAGTGGTTAATTGATCAAAATCATACTCTGCTATGCCAAAAGAATGAAGATTTTATCTGGATCTGTAGTTCAGGGGTTAGAGCATTGGTCTTGTAAACCACGGGTCAAGAGTTCAAATTTCATCAGAGTCTGTAGCTTATTATATTGGAAAGGGCAAGTACTTTGGGATGCATAGCAGACCTTAAAAAGGCCCTTATGGTCACTAGCCTAGTAAACACATATGAACCTGTGATTACTTCTGGTGTCCAGATTAAACCCCAGACATTTTCCTTTTGACCAGGCCACTATAATCATACTTGTCTGTATTATTATATATATTCTTCTCTCCTTCCTTCCTTAGAATATTTTCCATCTTAAGGATGGCATGTTTCAAATTATAAACCGCCTGAACTTTTTATTTTATTTTTTTTTTTGCACCAGTCAAAATAAATGTCACTCTAGGAGTAATGTATTATGTGCATCCTGACTGCATGACATCTGAAAGCCATTCCTCACCATTAACATGTCTGTCCACTCTAAACCCTATAACCAACACTAAGTATCTTCCTTTTATATACATATTCTTGCCAAATATATGTATAGAAATCTCTCCTTCACAAGTCAGGCCACTTCGTTCTATTTGTCTATGCATTTCATTCCTTGAGCATAAACAGCAGGTGGATTGGACACTCTAAGATGGCTCTAGGTGTGAAGTGAATGCGTGTGCGAGTGAGTGGTACAGATGAACTACCATGAAAGGGCTAACCATCTGGCAGTGTAAAGCTCGACTCTAGATTATATTCCCTGTTGAAATGACACCCCAACCCCATGTGTAAAAATAGGAAAAAGGGGTTGAGGATGGATGGATGGATACCTCATTATCTGTCAGATATCATATAACTTCAGATAATTTCCACAACAAACTTTCCCCTCCAGTAATGGTGTCTATAAACAGAACACCTTACACCTAAAACTCCCTGTATTAATTGCAATCATTTATTTTCTACTAGAGAACAAAAAAAGTCCTGGAAATTGTTCATCCAATGAATGACCTTAATTAAATATGAAATGACAAAGTTAAAGCAATACATAGTGAGCTAAAAATGTATGAACTTAAAACTCAAATGTGCACAACATGAAATGTTAATAATAACATTTGTCTTTTTAAAGACATTTAATGTTTAAATGGCAAGTATTTGTAAACGCAGAGAGAGTTCCAGGTTTAAATGGGACATGAAATATTAAATGTCTTTCAAAAAACAAATGTTATTATTGACATTTTATGTTGTGCACTTTTGAGTTTTAAGTTCATACATTTTTAGCTCAGTATGTATTGCTTTTAATTTTGTCATTTCATATTTAATTACTTATGGTAATTTATTGGATTAACAATTACGAAATGATATTTAAATATGTGTTTGTGAAGGATGTCACTTGTTCTGAAGAAATTTGTTATATTAAAACGAACGAAAGCTCTAAACCATATTTTTTGGGCTTTGCTGTCTTATTTGAGTCTTTCCAGCACTTTTTTTGTTCTGTAGTCTATCAGTTTGTGCTATTAGTGGTTTTATCTTCTCCAATTTATTTTCTGCTCCTTTACATCTGCTGATTCTTTCCACTTACTTTACTCATCTTCACAAAAATGTGCACTTTCTCCCAAATCTTTGCCATGTTGCTG
Organism: Protopterus annectens; assembly: GCF_019279795.1. Taxonomy (NCBI): domain Eukaryota; kingdom Metazoa; phylum Chordata; order Ceratodontiformes; family Protopteridae; genus Protopterus; species Protopterus annectens. The sequence goes on from NC_056733.1 coordinate 1,929,290,195, forward strand.
GATTTTTCAACCCAAAAACCTCTTTACTTTTTTATATCAAAAAGGTATGCCACTTATTAAACGGGTTAAATTTATCGTTTAGGGCTTGAATTAATTTTTCAGTGAGATGAAGCATTCCTTAACTTAAGGATAAGGATAGCCTTAATCCATGTAACAGCCCTACAGATGTGACTAGTTTCTCACTACACCAACTGTTTACCCACTTTTTATTTAATTCTTCACTATGCTTTATCATCTTGTACTTACTACTGGCAGTACCTCTCTAAATTTGTTTGAAAACCAGTGCACAACTAAAAAGGCCAGTCAACAGTGCTCCTAACTTGTAAAATTGACAATTCAGAATAGACACATCTGATGTCAGTTTTACCTATTTTTTTTTTTTTTTTTTTTTTGTTAGCAATTACCAGGTAAATTATGAGCATGGAATTAAAACTTATGGGTGATTTTTTTACATAAATATATATATACATACATATTTATATATATATATATATATATATATATATATATATATATATATATATATATAGATATATATTTCAGTGGAAAACTGGATTAATATCAATCTACTAAACTAAGAAATCTGACAACACTGCATTGTCACCAGTATTTCTTTGGACATTTGTTAAATAGCTGGTATGACAGTTGGTTTAATTATTTATTTCCTTAACACATTCCATTTGTGAAATCTCTAAGAAACATTTGAATTGCTGTTGAACCAGCCTACATTTGTCAATAACGTTCTTCACACTTAATGTATCCATTTCTCTAGTTGTACCCCTAACCCTTCTCTTCTTCACTTTATGTAATATTCACCATCAAGCTGCTTGTCTAAATCACGACATGGTGGCATGAGTGCTATTTATATTAGATAAATACATTTTCCACCTCTCCTATAACCTTTCTACATGATTACTAACACTTCTCACTCCTTTTAAAATGCACTCTATTGCATTTACCCTAAATTTCCAGTTCCAGAAGTCAACTCTATGTCACACTAACTTTGTTGCTCAATACTTTTGTTGCTCCTTTACAGATAACTTCTTTAAGTCTTTAATACTTGTCCTCTCCCTCACCCAGCTAACCACATTTCACATCAGACTTTAGAATGTATCTCACATGCTAGGCACAGGAACTCTGTTTAGTGAATTTTCTACAATATCATTTGTAAATATGGGCAGTAATTCCTTGTTCACCTATAGCTGTGCTTGAAAAATATAGTCTATATATGGTAATTCACTTCTCATGTCATTGTATATCCTTTTCTAAACAATTTACTCCTTGCATTTGTGAGTTTCTAATTTTGTACTGCATATAGTTGTAACTGTTCATTCATTTTATTTTGTCTTAATGAAGGCTCTGGTCATCACTGAAAATAGTCCCTGAACAAATGCAATTATCAACTAAACAAACTTAAGAACGTAAATAATAAAATAAATAAATAAATAAATAAAGTAAGATAAAGTAAAATAAAATAAGCAGTTTTACAGCTTACAAGATACTGGAGTAAGGCTATCTAAAACTGTTGACTTACTAGCAAATTAAAAACATTTAATAAAGCCACTGGAGTAATACATTTCTTTGCTTGGTAGTTCATTTGTCTGTATATTCAAGAATAACTGTGGTCATAACAGCGAGGAAAAAATCACACACAAACATATATATGTTGTTTGTCTTTTCAGTTTATCCCAGTTAGGGGTTGCCCCAGCAGAACTCTGG
>NC_056733.1:1929296913-1929406913 GCF_019279795.1 Protopterus annectens
GTAATTGGCTAGGCTTAAAATGACCCCCAAAGGCAGGTAACCTAGTACTGATCTATGACTCTATAAAAGAGTTTGCTCTCTTATGTGGATGAATTTATGTATGGATTTACATCATAAGCTTGAAGTTTCAAAACTTCAAACTATAAATGGTTGGGACCATAAGATCGAAGATTTGAAACTTTGTAATAAAAAAATATAAAAACAAAAACATTTTTACATTTTTGCAAGGGGCAAGCCCCCCCTGCATCCCCCATACCCCCCTGCTAAATAAATATACCAACTCCAAGATTGCACTACAGTGATGAAAATCATAAATTTTCCATTCCATGCTGTATGGTGATCTCCGTTCAAAATGTTCAAAGTTTCAAAACTTTGATCTTATGGCCTTGACTATTTTCAGTTCAAAGTTTTGAAATTTTAAGCTTGTGAAGGGAATCCATACACACACATACACACACACACACACACACACACACACACACACACACACACACACACACACACACACACACACATATATAAATGTGTGTGCGTGTGTGTGTGTGTTTTGTTTTTTTTTTCTGTAATAGGTAGTGTATGAAACAGATTAAACTCCAAAACTTCACACTGTACAAAGAATTATAATTGAGTCTTCCTTTAAATAACACTTGTCATGCTCTCTGAACATGAATGTCAGGATTCAATTCTCAAGTTCTGCTTCACTTCATTCTTGAGGAGAATTCTTTTTTGCACATTTGTCAGACACAACATAAGTTGGTTATGATATGATTCCTACAGATATATCTTTAAGAAAACAGAATCCAGACCAAAGAGGTAATGCTTCTAGAATACCATTCCCTATTTAGGTTACTGTCTTGCAGATTAGTGGAAGAAAGTTGTCAGAAAAGTGCACAGGGTGAAGAGGACAGGATATGGCCAGATACAGTAGGAACTGGAGTATGTCATACTGGAGAAAAGAGAGACATAAAGGGCATGATACTGGTCCACAAGGTCATGCAAGAGAGTTGTGAAGTGGTCTTCCAAATAGAAAAGAAACAATAAAGACAAGAGGTACAGGTGGCAAATTGTCGGGACTAAACTGACCCTGGATGTCTGAAAGATTTTTTTTCACACAGACAGTTATGAATGAATGGAATAGACTACTGGAATGCATTTCATATCAGGAATGTACAAAAACATTCGACACAGCATGGAACAATTGGTGAAATGGTGACAGGGAATGCAGAGATGGAAGGATAGCAGAATGTTAAATGCACTTAAAAGGCAGACTCCACAGGATGTCTCCTATTGCTACCAGGCAAATCAATACAGTTTCAGCAATGAAATATGAGGGGAAAAAGTTAGAGTCAGTGTAAGAAGAATGGCTAGAACAATTACTAAGTGTGCTGTGCAGAAAGGAGTGGGAAAATGGGGCGGAGGAGAACATTACAGCAAAGTGCAAAATGATATTAAATGACTTAATGCATTCGTTAGAGAAAAGTACACTTAAACCCACATCTTGTAAAACTTGATTGCCAGTAAGGTTAGTGACAGAGAGAATCAGAGGTCTTTGGTTTTGCTGACTTGTATATGGCACTTGAATTTTTAAAAATAGCGTGTGGAAAAAAAACTTCCATTTTGTCAGTGCCTGTCTCCAGACCATAAGTCCTTCAAAAAGTTAAGAAATAATTGCCATGACATTTTTTCTGTTAGCTATAAAGCACAATTTTATACCAGTTAATTATATGTGTCATCTTCAATTAATGTCTACACACATCAACTCATCCATGTTACTTTTCATTACTGACTTGGGACTGATCTCAATGTAATGGCAAACCTTCTTGGTCAAGAACAAAATTTGCTTACTCTTCCTTTTACTTTCAAGTGCTGTCTCTGTCATTAAAAAACAGTGCATATAATAACCTCTCTGACATAGCAGACATAGAAATAAAAGTATGTGACATCAGAGTACTTCTGTAATTTGCTAGCCACAACAAAGAATAATTTTAATCCAAGACTCTCTGCCATGATAGCAGACCTAAAAACAGGTTAGGTTTTAGTAAAGTCAGGAGATTAGATAATAAACCTTAAAATAAGCTCTCTAGTCAAAAAAATATATATAGGTGGCTTCCCTAATGAATGTTTGTACTGGGACAGAAGGTGATTATAATCTACTCCCTGCACAGATATGAAAAGGTCTTTCAGATAACTGCATTAATTAACTATATTTTTATTTTCTAAAAAAGAATTCTATTCTAGTAGACCATGCTATTCTCTGATCTTATTTGTTCTTGAAGGTCCTATCCCGTTTACTTTGTAGTTCATAAAATAAGGATTCATACTAAGAATGGAGCAGCAGATATAAAGCAGAAAGGAACTAGATTTATTTAAAGATTTTATATATTTTAGTCTATTTTCAAACAAAATGTCCCATTTTGAAATGAAGACTGTATCTTTTTATAGCATACAACCTCCTTGGTCAAAACCAAAGAAGATGGTAACCTAATTTGATATCTGTTTCTTTACTAAGACTTAATTGCACATTAGCTTATGTGCATGATCCATGCAAGCAGTCATATCTGCCATGCCTGTAAATTTGTCTACTAACTGTCTTCACAGAAGAGGTTCATTGAAACACTGGCTGCTGTTATATTAGCGGCAGGCCACTCTCGGTCATTCAGCCACCAAGTCTGCATACATTTCCTTTTTTTAAGTTTCAAAGCTCAATAAATACTGATGCTGCTTGGATGAAATAATAACAGAAAGGTCTCTGTTACAGTTTAAGAAATACCTCATTCTTATTTCACAAAATAAGTCATTGGCACCTTAGGACAAGGAATGGTGTATTGTACTATGTAGTATCTCCGGAAAATAACCACTAAGATGAATAGAACGCTATATTGCTTTTGCTTTTCTTCATTTAATACAGTTTAGATCACCTGCATTTAAAATGGATTAAACAGAATTATACTTTTATCCACATTAGCTGACCAAACACCCTTCAAAGAATCACATTATCCCATTCATTATAACTATTCAGATAGCAAGAGAGGAAAAAAGGAAATAAGTGACTTAGTAAAAGGAAGGAAGGGTATAATGTTCCTGCTCCAACTGAACTTGTACTGTTTTGCTGTGGACCTGAGGTTTGTTTCAGAAAGCCGCACTCCTGGAAAAGTTACTTGGAAGCATACAGTTATGACTTACAGCTGACTGACAGCTTATACAGCAAATCATCTGCAAACATAAAAGTTTCTTGGAAGACAACTTGCTACATACAGACTTCCTGCTAAATTCTCTATCCACTAACGCTGAAGTAATGTGACTAGCTGCTTTGTTGGTGCAAGTGTTTTATTAACACATAGACCAGGTTGTAATATGCATAATAAATGAAAATATGGATGCTTTTGATCCTACTTTGGATAAATGAAGCTAGTAGTTATCAATGTTAGTTGCCTGAAAAAAATATCAGAATGTGGGATAAAACTGAAGAACATTTGAAATGTATCAGTGCTCTTTTGAAAACTTAACCTTCTAAAACAGCTATACTAATGTGATTTGGATATTTTATATAATTTCACTATTTATCAGCATTTCTGAAATATTACTTGTGAAGCAGATTAATTTACAGAAGAAGTGCATCCTCAGAAGTTGTGCTCTCATTAGCTTTATTCTACTTCCTTATTATATGTGCACATTACAACTAATGCATAATACTTAAAAGTCAGCTTATCAAAATAATAACTATAATTCTAAGAATTTAGCAAACATGGCAGCGAAGATTGAAAAGAAACATTAGTGACATGAAGTTGAAAAACTAACTTTCAAGTGTATTTAGCCAAAGAACAGTTTTATTTTTTATGCAGGATAGGTGATATATAGCAGTATTCCATCACAGATGATTTAAAGAAGAACATTATCACCATATAAGACAAGCAGATGCACATCTGAAGACAAAGCATACATAAATTTACATTCTAAGAAATGAACTACAATCCTAGATTCTGAATGCCTCATCATCCTTGATAAGGTTTAATTAATAAACTGCCTATTTCAAAATCAAAATAAACTCTGTAATCCCATTAAAACCAGTAACACTTAGGAACTATTCCAAGACAAATTACCAGTTTTTAAGTGATGTTTTTTTAAAAATTCAATGCCCTCTAAACCCCCCTAGAATACAGAAATGCATACTGAATTGTTCACAAAAACTCTGTACAGCCATGCAAATGGTTGATTTGAGGCTACTGAGCCTACCAGAAGTAAGCCCAGGACTAGCCCCAGAAAGAAATGTCCTGGGGTCATCCTAAATTAAACAAGTTGTACAACAAAAGGAAAAAAAATATGTAAAAAATCAGGGTAATTCCCGTAAAGATAAAAACGATCTCATCAAACTAAATAGGCAACTAAGAGGGCTAACTAGGCATAGCAAAGCCAGTTTTGAGGTTAAGATAGCCTCCCAGGTGAAAGATAACCAAAAGGCCTTCTTCAGCTATGTCAGAAACCTCAAGGGTGGCACACACCAATACAGTGAACTGGTAGTTATTTCACTGAGCCTGATAATATAGTGAACCTGTTAGCTGACAAATTCATTTTAAGTATTCCTTCCTCTCACCACAACCAAACCCCACAAAACAACTATAACTATAGAACATGTACTGGTTGCTCTTGCTAAAGCCAAGAACATAGCCTCAGTGGGCATGTTAACATCTTAGGATGCCTCTTAAACAGTCTAACAAACATATGACTAATCAAGACCCTGGAGTCATTATTTAGCTATAGTCTTAAAACAGGCTTTGTGCCACATAAATAGAGGACTGCAGCAGTCATCCCCTTTCATAAGGGAGCGCCTTCAACAGATCATGGAAACTACCGACCAATTCTTCTTCTTCTTTCGTCTGCTCCCGTTAGGGGTCATCACAGCAGATCAACTGTTTCCATTTCTTCCTGTCATCTGTATCTTGCTCTGTCACACCAACCACCTGCATGTCCTCTCTCACCACATTCATAAACCTTATCTTAGGCCTTCCTCTTTTCCTGTTAACTGGCAGCTTCATCCTTAGCAACTTTTTCTCAATATACTCAGCATCCCTCCTCAGCACATGTCCAAACCAATGTAATATTGCCTCTCTGGCTTTGTCTCCAAACCTTCCAACCTGGGCTGACCCTCTAATATGCTTAATCCTAATCCTGTCCATCCTCATCACACCCAGTGCAAATCTTAACATCTTCAGCTCTGCCATGTCAAACTCTGACTCCTGCCTTTTTGTCAATGCCACTGTCTCCAACCCATATAACATAGCTGGTCTCACTACCCTCTTGTAAACCTTCCCTTTCACTCTTACTGGTACTCGTCTGTCACAAATCACTCCTGACACTCTTCTCCACCCACTCCATCCTGCCTGTACTCTCTTCTTTACCTCTCTTCCACACTCACCATTACTCTGATCTGTTGATCCCAAGTATTCAAACTCATCCACCTTCACCACCTCTACTCCCTGCATCCTCACCATTCCTCTATCCTCCCTCTCATTCACACACATATATTCTGTCTTAGTCCTGCTGACCTTCATTCCTCTTCTCTCTAGAGCATGTCTCCACCTCTCCAGGGTCTCCTCCACCTGTTCCTTACTCTCACTACTGATCACAATGTCATCTGCAAACAAAAACTGCAGACCCATTAGTCTGACTAATCTTACTTGCAATGCCATGGAAATAATTATTATGGAAATTACCAACAAGGATATAGGAGACCTCAGGACACTGGATCCATCCCAGTTTGGCATTGTCAAAAAAGGTCATGTGGACCAAATCTGGTGGACTTCTTTGAAAAGGTAATTGTGGCAATGGGTGAGGGGAAAACTGTACATACTGCCTGCATAGACCTGGCTAAAGTATTTGATACTATACCGCACTTGGGCATTGCCAAAAAAAAACTTAACAGAACTAGATATAAACCCCTTTATTACATGCTGGATAGCTAGTTGGCTCAATGATAGGTCCCAGAAAGTTAGAATTGGTGAGACCAACTCCACAAAGAGGCTGGTCACTAGTGGAATCCCCTAAGTCTCTGTGGTAGGCCCACTTCTTTTTTGGCATCTACTTCTTGGATGTCAAACCCGATGTCAGATGCCTTTGGGTAATCAAGTTTGCAGATGACTAGCTAGTAAGGGAGTTTTTTGCATCCTGGGATTTTCCTCTTTTCTGCAAAAGTTTCTTTCTTTTGTTGTAAAGTTTGTTTATGGCAGGGGACCACCAGATTGGCTTCCTTTTTTTGGATGAGAGCATTTTGGTTCTATTTGGGATGGCACGATTCATGCATGAGTGGATGTGCTCGTACAGTGCCATAGTGTAGGATTCAGCAGTTGAACTTTCAGTTCCCATCTGTATGGGTGTCATGAAGTTTGTCACTTCTGACTTGAGTAGCATGAAGTTGGCTTTGGAGAAGTTTTTTATGGTGGTTTCTTTACTGGGGGGTGGGGGTGGGATGTGGATGTTAAGGGTGATTAGCTTATGGTCAGACCTGACTAATGAGGGGGTGACCATAGGTATGGAGCATTGATTTCCCATGTTGGTAATGACCAGGTCTAGGATATTGGAGCCCCTGGTGGGACTATGGATTAGTTGATCCAGGGCGTTGGAATTTATGAATTCCAAGAACCGCTGTGCAAAGGTGTTGGGACATGAGTAGTTTTCCCAGTTAATGGCAGGGTAGTTAAAATCACCCAGTATTAGGGTGTTTGGTTCTATCTTAATATTTTCCAGTATGTTTAGAAAGGTGTAGTGAGAATCTTGGGGTATGGTGGGGGATCTCTAGCAAGCTACAATTTCAATTGCAGTCTTACCTAGTGTTAGTTGCACTTGGAGAATTTCAGACACATTGTGTTGGCCAACTAGCCTGGTGGTGTGAATATCCTTGGTGAATATTGACACTCCTCCACCTTTAGTGTTTCGGTCCTGGTTTGGTGGCCGAAAAGTGTGGTAAGAGTTGTAGCCTGGTATTGCAGGGGTGCTCTCTGGAGCCTTGAACCAGGTCTCAGTTACTGCACAGATATCGATGTTCTCCATTTTTAGGAGTGCCTCGAGAGAGTGCATTTTGAGGTTTAGACTTCTAGCATTGAGTAGCATTACCTTCAGATTTTGCATGCTTGTACCTGTTACGGTGGTGGTTTTGTCCTTTGAAGTTTGCCTAAAAAGGCACTATAGGGGTGGCAAGAGCCTTAGCCAGTAACCTGAATCCCAGGGGCGACAGGTGCAGACCATCTCTGGCAAAGCATCGTGGTCTGTCAATCATGTCATCCCAGGCAGACAGATACTGGATCCCCTTTGAATGACACCATAAGCTTAGCCAATTGTTGAAGTCAATCATTTTATCCTTATATTGTGGTATCATTCTGGGCGAAGGCAGGATGCTTCTCAGGGCTAGGGTCATACCTGCCTGGGCCACATGATCCGAGAGCTCTTCCATGTCTCTTTTCATGTAGTCCAGGGAGGTACGTCTCAAGTCATTCACTCCAACATCGACAATGACAGAGTCATATCTGTACTTGTGGAGTGACTTGAGTGCATGCGTTATGTGGCGTATCCTGGCACCCGACAGGCAGCTGACTGTAATTTTCTCCTTATTCAACCTGGTGAGAGGGACATCAGTGTGCCGGACTATAGAGTCACCTATGACTAAAGTGTTAGGTACATTGTTTTGCCTTAGGGGCTGTTGTTGGGTGGCACACTGGTGTTGTGAACTATGTGACACATTGGTTGTGATTGGTGTTTGTTTGCGTTTCAGCTTCAGAGGTCTTTGTTGCTTGGGCAGGTTACAGTTAAGGGCCTCTGCATATGTGGATTTAGTGTTGCTATATGTGGGTGTTGGTGGTGCGGGTTTAGAAGGGCTATGTGTTGCTTGAGGTGTAGTGTGGGTGTTAACCTTCTCCTCTTGACTGTTTAGCACAATCTTGGGTGGAGAGAGCTCTGCTTCCATTTTGGCTATGTAAGTGCATCTCTCACAAGTTGTAGTGTTGGGTGGTAGGAGGAGAGGGTTGTCTGTGTACATGTGGCAATTGCTGCATTGCCCCAGTATGCCCAGATTCACCAGGTGGACAGGAGAAATCACTGGAAGCTGACCCTTGGACATGCCTGGTTTGGGGCTTTTTTTTTCTTTGTAAAGTATAGGAGCTGTTTCCTTAACAAGGTACTTTGCAATTATAGGCTGTTTAGTGCCTACTATTAATTTCTCCTTGTTAACAAGGAGAGTTCAGTGTTTGTATGAGTGCAAGGCTTCCTAGTGCTTTCCAGCTCTATTATATGAGAGGGCAAATCATATTCTAATTTAGATATTAGGACATTATCAATTGCAATGGAGAAGGAGCAGCATTGCCTTTAATTCTGTGGGGGTGCTATCAATGCTGCTTTCTTTTTCATATTTATAAGAGAACCGAGGATATAACTGTAATCCATGGAATCTGTAAGGGTGATTGGGCTTGACAGGGGTGTTATTTCTATCCCTTATTGGTAAATAATTAGTTGTTTTTCACTGTTATTTGGCATTCAGGATCATGTACACTGTTTATGATATGGTAATAGAATGCAGTGCATTTTCATTTCTGCAGAGTGCCACAGACTACTAAAGTCAGCTTGCAGTTGTCTCTGCTTTAGCTTGCATCATCAGTATTGGGGGTTAATGTGGGGTATGGAGTGATTAAATGAAGGGCATAAATAAATAACTAAAACAAACAATACTTGGCACAAAACAAATTCCTAAGCCAAGCCAGATTTGAAGGTGCTTGTGTCAGATAGAGTATTACCAAATATCACATTTAACAGTCTATCCTGTAGATCAGAGTGTGTGTTGTACCTTTAAGAGCCATTCCAGTTAGTGAGCATATGCATATAAGTACTGAGCACGTGCAAGCAAGAGTGCCATTTTGAGTGAGCAGCCAGAGTGAAAGCATGCGTGTGTGTAGTAGTCAGTCAGCTGGTTAGTTTGTTCAGTTTAATGTTTCATTCAGCTATCCTGATGTGTTTGTATGTAATACACTACTTAAATGAACACCACCCAGCCTCATCATCATTTATGGCATGTCTAAAGTAACATGGTGTTAGAAGCAGCATGCTTAAAGCAATGTGTTGCTAGAAAGGGGTCAGAAGCAAAACTTCTTCAAGACCACGAACCTCGCAGTTACAAATGGAGGAATATACAGGAGTGAATCATCTTTGCTCAAACAACTCACAAATCGGTCAGAAAGACAAATTCAAGTACTAAAACTCATTTAAATGATTTTTTTACTCAACGAGAAATGTTAAAAACAATGCTATATTGATAAAAATACTCAAAATTAATATAAAAGTTCTTAAAATAACTTTCAAATCACATAAAATGTATATAAAAAGAGAAAACAGCCATATTTTTTACTGCATTCTTCTTTTTCATATTAAATAGAGCTATCTGAGACAGCCAAGGTGTGCAAAGTTTTCTCAAGTGTATGCAGTATTACAGTACAGTTACTTCACAAAATATTGTCATTTCAAAGGGACTGTGGTGCAGTTGAATATTTTTTTGAGTACCTGATATATGTGAGTGTGCATTTGAAATTAATTACAAAAACAATTTGTTGGCATGGCAGAAGGATTTTGAAGACCTGCTCCACTTGTATTTGATAATAATGTTGATGAAAACTAGAGAGTTTTCGAGCAAGAGTATGCTATTTTCATACAGGCTGCTTTTCCTGACAAAGACTAACATACAGAGACATTTATTCTGCTTAATTTTGTTGGTTCAGAAGCCACTGAAAGGGAGCCTTCATTTGTGTATGCCCCAGCCGTGTATGCAAGGGAGGGGGAAGACCTCCATATTGTGGTATCGGCTGAAATGCAGAAAGACCCTGAGTGCTTAAAACTTAAATTAGAGAAATGTGTAACTCCCAAATGAATTTACAATGGAAAGGCACATATTTTACACAAGAGATCAAAAGCCTGGTGAAAGTTTTGCAGTGTGTATAACTGACTTGAGAAACAAGACAACAATGTGCAGATTTGGTGATTTAAGAGGTGAGTTGATATCAGACAGGCTCGTGTGCAGTACTAAAGATGATGCAGTAAGAAAGATTTTGCTTCGGGATAGTGATTTAACTTTGAATAAGGCCATGGAGATTTGTCAAATATATGAGCTCAAAGAAAAGCCCATGAATATGCTTACAAATGAGAAATGCATGCTTCCAGTGCTAATGTTGATAGTATGCAGCAGGAGGCTAAATGATACAGATCAAAGGGTGTGGTTGCTTCAATGAATCCCCAAACCTTTCTAGAAACTTCCAGGGCAACTCCAGTGCAATCCAGGGCATGCTCAGGGAAGCAGAGGGGTGATTCAGCAAAACCTGTGGCAAGCCTCATAGTCAACTGTCGTAATTGTGGAGGTAGCCATGAGCCCAAAAGAGAAAGCTGCTTACATTTTGGTCAGCAGTGCCACACATATAAAAAGTGGAATAATTTCAAAAGGTTCTGTAAATCAAAAGGGGCACACTATTTTATTAAAAGTGAGCTTTCAAAGAGGCAAGTTGATCAGCCAGAAAGCTGCAACGCTACTATTTATGTTAATAGTGTGTCAGTTCTGGAGGAAACAGTTAAGTCAGTAGATTTATGGGCAAAGAATGAAGTGTTAAAGTATTTTGTACTGTTTTGATTAATTTGAGACCCTCAGAGTTCAAAGTTGATACTGGTTCAAAGTGCAATATTATGTTAGAAGAAATATTTGCCAAAGTAAGTGCTAGTAAGAAGCTTGATCTGGCAAAGTGTGTGAAGCTTGTTGCTTATGGTGGTGAAGGAATTCAAACCAAAGGCTCTGTAGTGCTTCCATGTTACTGTGCTGGGAACAGCTTTGACTTGAAATTTTACATAGTCCAGAGTCATGTGAAGTCATTGTTTGGCTTCAAAGATAGTTTGAAAATGGGACTGCTTTCATTTAATGTAGAAGTCCACCATGTAAGCATGTGTAACTGAAAGTTTCGCACAAACAATTTTTTCTGACTATTCGGATCTTTTTGAAGACAAGTTGGGCAAACTCCCAGTTGTGTACTCCATGAAGCTAGACCATGAGTTAAGCCCAGTTGTCAGATCAGCACAAAAAGTTCCAGTAGCCTTGCAAGGCAGAGTCAAAGCTGATTAAACAGAATGGTGCATCTAGGAATAATTTGTCCAGTAAAAGAACCAACTGAATGGGTATCTCCATGGTGGTAGTTCATAAGAAAAGCTCAGATGATATTAGAATATGTATTAATCCAAGAGATTTGAACAAAGAGCTAAAAAGACCTCATCATCCAATGCATAAAGCTGTTCTTATGCCCAATGCCACTGTTTTTGTCTTAGATGCAAAAAGTTATTTTTGGCAAATTTTGCTTGACTGAACATTTTCATTGCTAACCACTTTCAGTACACTATTTGGAAGGTACAGACTTTTGGGAATGCCATTTGGGATAAATTCTGCCAGTGAAATCTTTCAGCATGTAATAGTTGGAGGCAATGGTGATGTTGAGCATAATAGAAATTTCAGTAAAGTTCTGGAACATGCTTGTGAAGTAAATCTTAAGCGAAATCCTCAGAAATGCAAACACAGGCTATGAGAAATTACGTATGTGGGTCATTTGTTTACCAGTTCAAGCTTACAACCAAGTTCTTCTCAGCAAGCTGCAATTCTTGCGATGTCAACTCCAGACAATGTAACTTCCTTGCAATGTTTTCTTGGTGTGGTCATCTATTTGGGAAAATTCATTCCAAATTTGAGTCAACTTTCAGCTCTCTTTGTAGAGCTGACATGCAAAGATGCAACTTGGTCCTGTTGAGAAGAACACCAAAGAACATTTGATGTCCTGAAAGAGAGAAATGTCACTCCACCCACTTTAAGCTCTTATGATGTTCACAAACCTGTCAGTCTTTCTTGTGATACTTCGACATTTGGTCTTGGTGCAGTCATTCTTCAAGAGAGCAGACCAGTAGTCTATGCATCCAGAACCTTAATCCAAACCAAGTTCCAGTATGCTCAGACAGAGAAAGAGCTCTTGGCAATTGTGTTTGCATGTTCGAAGTCCCATGATTATATTTATGGCCAACCCATTCAAACTGAGACAAACAACCATCCCTTGGTCACTATTTTAAAAAAGCCTAGGCACACAGCTCCTGTGAGATTACAAGGCATGATGTTAAAATTGCAAAAATACAATTTTCACTTGGTTTACACAAAAGGCAATTGTCTTTATCTTGCTGATACTTTATCCAGACCCCACCCCAAGAAACAATGAATGGCATGAAAATGAGCACCTTGATTTTGAAGTCATGGAAGTGAGAACATTTTTATCCACACATCTTGATGAGCTTCGAACTCACACAGTTTCAGATCCAGTTCTTCAGAAGCTCAACCACTTTATCAGTTGAGGATGGCCATCAAAGCAATCTTGTTTACCACCAGACATGCAGCAGTATTTTCCTTACAGTGATGAGATTTTGATGGAAGATGGTATCATCATGAAAGGTCCAAAATCCTTGCAACAAGAGTATTTTAAAATCTTGCACTGTGGCCACCCAGGAACTGATTCTTCCAAAAGAAGGGTGAGAGGACTAGTATTTTTGCCTTCTATGTCAAAAGATATTGAGAAAGAACTTTCAGCGTGTTCTGTTTGTAATAGTACTAAACCACATCAGCAAAAAGAACCACTTCAGCTAAGCCACATTCATGAACTAGCTTGGTTGACAGTTGCTACAGATGTTTTCAAATGGAATGGTCAGCATTACTTGGTGTTAGTAGACTCTTAATCAAATTAGTTTGAGATTGACCTGCTTCCTAACCTGACATCCAATATTGTCATTACAAAGTTGAAGATACATTTTTATGCCCATAGTAATCCTCACAAAGTCATTTCTGACAATGGCACACAGTTTATAAGTCTACAGATTAAAAGATTTGATGAAATGTGGGGACTTTGTTCATGTTACGAGTAGTCCTGAAAACCCACAATCAAATGGCCTAGATGAACATGCAGTTCAAAGTGCAAAGCAGCTTTTGGAAAAGTCAAAACATGACAATACTGATGTTTTTCTAACTCTGCTTAATCTCAATAAATGTCGCGTGGCAATCTTCTTGGTTCACCTGCCCAGAAGTTAATGTTGAGACAAACCAGAACCACATTACCAATTAGTAAGAATTTTTTACATACATACATACATACAAATATTTCAAACATGGGCATCAATGCCCTTCTAGCTTGCCAATATACCAAAACACTTGTTCCCATAATAAGTGTCCAGGCTGTTCTTAAAAATATCTTAACTAATACTTGCTTTAATGTAATTTGGTAGTCTGTTCCATGCATCAGCTACTCTGTCAGTGAACCAATTAGTACATTTCTCATTCCTATAGAATCTTCTACATAGGTTGTCTGATGATTCGCTAGTACTTTTTGATAACCCCAAACATTCCCAGAGATATTTGTCTCGAAATGCCCTATGTACTTGAATAAGATCTCCTCTTAGATATCTGTAAGAGACACTGTACAAGTTCAGATATTTTATTCTTTCATAAAATCTTAAATTTTAACATCTATGGATGCCCTTTGTATATTTCTACTGTACTCATTCCAGTTTACTAATGCTTGTTTTCTTATGGGGTTTCCGTCTTGTTATTCCATACTCAAGTTTGGGACTAATGTAACTGACAAACAATGGCTTCATTATTTTTGATTTCCTAGACTTTAAAAATAATTTTATACAACCTATAGTCTTATAGCTATCATTAACCAATTGGTTGATATGATTATAAAAACTCATAGCTGAATCTACCCATATACCCAGGTCCTTAAATGAGTATACAGTTTCAATCACTGTGTGCTATATTAAATATTCACCTTTCAGTTTATGTCTCCCAAATCTCATATGCTCTGCTTTTTATGTATTTATCTCATATTATTCTCCTGTGCCAAAATGGTCAATTTAGTCAAGTTATTTTGCAGACATGCCTTATCTGTAGCACATAATCAGTTTACCCAATTTCAGATCATCTGCATATAGACTGTAGAACACCTCATATGAAGAAGTAAGGTCTGAAAAATAAAATCTAAACAAGTAAGGGAATAAGACAAAGCCCTGTAGGGCACCCTGACTGTAACCAATGATTTCACCTGTCCAGTTGCTGTATGATACTTGCCAAGTCCTTTTTGTAAGCCATGCAGCTATCCCTCTTAGCAAAAGTACATAAAAGCCTGGTTGTACTAATTTATTGAGCAGTGTTTTGTGTATCACCCTGTGAAATGCTGAAGTTAAATCTATATTACATCACAGCGCAATTTTTCATTCTAGCTATTATTATATTGTTATAGACCATCATGTTACAGGTTGTTATAGATCTGTTTTCAACATATGCATGCTGATATATGGTTTCAAGTCTCAGCCTATCCAGATCTGACAATAACTTATCCAATATTACCTTCTCCATTATTTTTCCACAACATGACTCTGGGTTTGCCCCACCCCCCTTTCCCTTAAAGACAGGTTTAATAAGCGCATGTCTCCAATCTTGAGGAGTCTCCCCATATTTATATGACCTAGTGAATAATAGATATAATGGTACTGTAAGTTCTTGCTGAAGTGTTCTCAGGTCATTGTTACTAATTCTGTCTCCTCCATGTGCTTTGTTTGGATCAGTTTGCGCAGTTCTTTTTCAATATAATCTAATTTAATTCCAGTATCCTGGGTTACTTGGATGTCAGTAGGACAGCTTACCACCCCTTTTGTGGAGCCAAACTGTTTTGCATAAGATTTTGTAAATATATCTATAATCTGTTGTGTCTGAGAATACATTTGAGAATCTACACACAGTTTATCAATTTGTGTATCTTTATTTCTTCCACAGCTTATGTATCTATAAAAAGGTTTCCTACTATGCTCAATATCTTTATATACATTTTCTTCAAATTTTCTTGATGTTGTCTCACACTATGGTTAACCTGTTTGTCCATCTTGTTTATTTCACTTTTCAAAGTTGTAGTTCAACCTTTCTTCCATTTCTTATATTTTTTGTCTCTCACCTTAATCAGATATTGTGTTTTTATGGAAATATACCCACCCAATATTGTATGCCTAAATCCTGATGCTAAACATTTTTTTTTGATTTTTTGCACTCAGACAATTTCTCTTTCAAAACTTTCAGATTCCATCTGCAGTTTTTCCACTGAACACCTTACTCCAGTTAGTTTTACATAGCGACTGTTTTTCTGTGCATTGGCTTAGATTACAGTTTGGCGCAATTAACTAGCAACAAATTAACCTTTATAACCCTATGATCACTGTGCATCAAGGGTGGTAAAACTTGACTTGAAGTGACAGAATTTATTTGGGAACACAAACAATATCTAGTATGTTCCATCCTCTGGTGGGTTTTTTTACAATCTGAAGCAATTGTTGTTCCTGAATATACACTGTGAATAATTTCTTTACTAATGTTGAATCAATATTATTCCAGTCTGTTTCTGGTAAATTTAAGTCCACAGCTAAAATTATTCTTATAGGTTAATAGGGTTTTACTAGGCTAACGAGCACAAGGGCCTTTTTAAACCTAGTCATACATCCCAAATCTCTGTCAAGTTCTGATACCCTTGATAAGTGTAAGCATGGGCCTGGGAGATGGACCATTTACAGGTTACCTGTTTGCATCAGAGACATAGGTGCCAAACCAGGGATGAATTTCTGGTTTGTCATCCAGTTGCCCAAGTTGTACTTGAATTGGATTAGGGAGGAACTCTGCTTCACAAGGATGGGGAGTCTGTTCAATAGACGGGGTAGTCCCTGGGATACATACCTATCTCTCCAGCAGATCCTATTTATATCACAGGCAAGGTTTAAGTCTTTAGAATGGGTAATTCTGGTTTTGTTTTGTGGATATGCAGGAGGTCCATCAGAGTGGGGTCTAACAATGCCCTGTATGCCAGGCATAAATCTCCCCTCAAAGGCCTGGAGGAGATTGAATACAGGGATAGGGCAGTGAGGTGGTCTGCATAGGATATATTACTTATGCCCTGTATTCTTTTAGTGAGGAACCTCTGTGGATGTTCCATTTGTTGGATATGTCTGGTTAGGTACATACCAATGTCTTCCTTCCTGTGTTTCATGCATGAAATGTATGAATTCCTCTAGGTTATCTGTACTTGAATTTGGTGGTCAATACACTCCAACAATCATTATATGTTCCAGGGTTGTCTTTATTGTCACAGTCACACAGTCTATATTATTGGTATTATTATTGAACATGTAATAATCACAAGTCTCATAACTTATCATAACACGTCCACCTGATCTTTTTAGAATGTCTGTTACAGTAAAAACATTTATACCCTGACAGAACAGGTTTCCAGTCATTGTTCCTTAACCATGTTTCACAAACAATAACGACATCAATCGTGTGATAATGTAACAAATTTTCCAATAAAAACTTTATTATTAATGCTCCTAGCATTAAGAACCACCAGCGATGCATCAGATGTTGCTATCTATGAACTGTTAAATTTTCGACCTGGCAAGAATCCTGCCTAGTGTTTGTCAAATATTGCAAAAGATCTGCTGCAAAAATTCTCTTCCTTGATCTTGACAAATGCACACCATCATGTCTGAACACATGTACCCAAATCTAGGCTTGGATGCTGTACACATTTCCATTTTTAATACAGAACATTTTTTCCATGTAGGTATTTACCCAAAAAATTGTTTCATTCACAGTGACCTGACTATCCTTTCTATAGGTGATATGTGAATATGTCCTAACACCAGTATGAGCTATACTAAGAGGGCTGTCAGTTCCCTACCAACAGTCAGAGAAACTTGGCGTGTAACATCATTTGTACCAACATGAATAAAAACAGATCCATACTTCCTTACATTAAGGTGTTCCAAGGCTTATCTCACATCTTATGTTTTTGTTCCTGGCAAGCATAACACTATTTGATGTTCATTATCATTTCTGCAAATATACCTATCAGTTCCTCTAATAACTGAATCTCCAATTACAAGAATATCTTTGGTGGCCAGCTCTGAAAAATCTTCAGCTTCTAATACAGTAATATTTGCTCTATCAATTGTTACAAAGGATAGATCTTCATCACTATTAGTCGTATTAATCCCACTGTTTTCATTGAGTATTAAATTCTCATCCAGCTGGTATTGTAAATCCACAGATTGAGCCATGCAGTCAACATCTGTCTTTCTCTTCTTTCCTTCTTACAGTAATGTCCTTCAATCCATCCACATTCAATTTGATTTTTTCCTTTTCACCTGACCATTGCCTCTTTTTTCATCATTCTCCATTGGAAAAATGCCTTTTTCTGTAGACTGAAAGTTTTCTGACAGAAAATGTTCATCATTCCCTGTAACCTGTGTGTTACATAACAAAGCAGTTTCCTTTTTGTTACATATTCTCTTTCCTTTGTAGTCATTAATCAGTTTCTTTTTCTTCCTTGTTACTTTGTGAACTTCTTCCTTTCTTTCTTTTTTGTTTCCTTCTAAACAAACTGGATCCTCAGATTGCTGAATACGTGCATCCAAAATTCCAAAGTCGTCAGGGGGAATCATCTTGTTTCATAGGGGTTGAATGATCTTTGCAGAATATAGATGCATCATTTTCTAAATGTGTTCCATTTGTTCTATGCCTAATATTATTTAGTTCATCAGTCCACTCATTAATATATGAAACAACAGTTCTCCAAACCATGCCAATTGCACAAGTGCAATCATCATCAAGTCTAGATTTACTTCTAACAATGGTAAGCAAATCATCCAACTTTTGACACGAGGAACACAGATCACCAGTGTAATTAACTGTTACCTTTAATTATGCATAGCATTTATTACACTGTACAAGATATTTGTGCATTAGCAAATTTTTGATTGCATACTCATTTAAGGAATCCATATTCAGTTTCAAATGAATAAAATATTGTAAAAGAAAAGAATAATCAGAAACAGTAACCATAGAATTCAAAGAGAACTTAAATCAACTTCTATGACAAAAAAAATCACACCAGCAACATTCAACTAAATAATAAAGTACAGTAAAGTTGTTCAGACCATACAAGTTCTACAATCCAGACAAAAGTTGTAATTCCTTTACGGCGAGCAGTAGCTTCTGCTCACTATCACTCGCACTTTTTAACAGTAAAATCTTCTTTTTAACAGTCAAAATAAATAAATTGCAAACAAGGGTAGGATTGCTTAGATATGCTCAGGATTTTCCAGTCTGCAGAATGTGCACATTTATAGCTCTCTTGGCCCCTTGTGATGGCTAGAGCCTGTGTGTCTATAACCTATCCCTTTCTAACAACCAACAGTTAAATTTAAGGTAAAACAACAAAATATGAATCAAAGTAAATCTTATTAACAAGCAGTCCCTTCCTACCTACAAACAGTGAAAAAACAGTGATAACAAATGCAATATAAATGCAAATAAAACTTATCTTACCAGTTAACTCCACAGTAAATCACAAACTGAGACAGGATTGTTTAGATATGCTGGTTCCAAGTTTTAAAAACAAAGCAGTAAAAGCTCAACTCCTAAAGAAGTGTTTGTCCAAAAGTCTTACTATAATAAAACAAACCAGCAAGCCTCTGAATCCATTAAAAAAAGGAGGGATAGTGAGGATGCAGACAGCGAAAGGATTTGACTGAATAGGACTTGTGAAAGATTTGTGTGAAGAACCATGACTGTACATTGAGTTGGAAGGCATGGAATTCAGGCAGAATCAGAAACATTTAGTACCAGTGTCCAAGCCAGGTTGCAACTTTTTGCTTGTAACAAAGACTCTAATTCTCAGAGTGATTTGTCCAATGTTCCTGTTCCAAAGAACATTTCCTCGTCTGTTCATATTCCTGAAACTATCCCGGAAAATCATGAAGGAGAAGATTCCCCAGTGACTGTCCCTATTGCTAAATCCAGTTCTAATTATTACATTACAAGGTCAGGTTGTATTTTATGACCTAATCCCAAACACACAGCAACCTGGACATGAGTGTTATTGTTTGTGTATATCTATAAAATTTGCATGCTCATCCAATTGTCATTTTTTATTGCAGGACAAATTAGTCAAAAAGAGAGGATGTAG
The DNA here is from genome assembly GCF_019279795.1 of Protopterus annectens. Classification (NCBI taxonomy): domain Eukaryota; kingdom Metazoa; phylum Chordata; order Ceratodontiformes; family Protopteridae; genus Protopterus; species Protopterus annectens. The sequence goes on from NC_056733.1 coordinate 1,929,316,014, forward strand.
ATCAGAGTGTGTGTTGCACCTTTAACAGCCATTCAGTTAGAGAGCATGTGCATATAAGCATTAAGCATTTGCAATCAAGAGTGCCATTTTGAGTGAGCAGCCAGAGTGAAAGCATGCATGTGTGTAATAATTAGCCAGTTAGTTCGTATAGTTTGTTTCAGTCATCCACCCTGTGTTTGTATGTAATAAACTACTTAAATGAACACCCAGCTTCACTGTCTTAAAGACGAGCGACATATTCAACCAATAGTTACTAAAACATATCATTGGACCATCCCTAAATAGATTTTATTGATAAAGACAGAGTTGCCCACTAGTGACAATAGCCCTGTTTAAGTCAAAGATATGTCATCCTGGCAGCAAAGAACAGATAGCAGCAAAGATATTATGAATGTAGCAGAATAATTCTGGGACTAAGAATGTATACTGTACTTGTTAATATGTTCTAAGAATTGCTCATTTAGTACTATTTGAATGTTTTTCTTAGGAGACAAAGACTGAAAATGGATCCGTATTCATGCATGGAAAATAGGAGAGCAATTTAAGAAAGGGATAATTAAAGAATATTAGAATTATGGAGAAAGTAGAAATATGAGAGAGGATTGGAGATAAGGGCTGCTATGCTCAGAAATGTGTAGAGCTTAAAGGAGTACAACAGGTTTCTTTAATGTATTCCTCAACTTCACGGCCCTTTTCCTCCCTACTGACATTGTCCTCTGTAAGCAACAACAATAAAGCATTTACATTTTTTATAATTCCCCTTACTTCTGTAACAGAAGCCTACCTTCTCATACTGTGATGGTTTCAGTTACAAAATGATTCTCTCACGTTTGAATAAAGCTTGCTGGAGTCGCCCAATTACTGACATCATCGAGGCCAGGCAGTGCAGGTACTTTTTTTTTAATCAGTTCCCTCCCCCGAAGTGACATCACCACAGCTGTCATCTGATTCTAACTAAAATAATAAGACCCACCCATTCTGTGATGTCATGGCTCCCTTGTCCTTCCCCCAGCCTGAGTGCTGTTCATTTTATTCAGTAGTAGTGTAGAAACACAGAATTTGGTATGCATACTTGTACATTCTGCACGGCAAATGATGCTTAGGTGGTGTATCGCTTGCATACCTCTCTGTTGTATTTGCACCAGATACTGCTAGTATGCAGTGTGGGACTAGAAAGATTAAAACATTACCCTGGTATCAGAGGTGGCAGTGCAACATATTCATAGTGGCTGAACATGAGAGTAGCTCTAAGCAAGCATCATGTGAAACCTGAACAAGCACCTAGAACTATTCAGTGCAGCTTCCACACCTTAAGTCTGAAAATGAATTCACATACTCACATGAACAGGAGTAGCTGCATATTGATGGCTAAAGGTGTATGGGTATGTCGGGTAGTTACTACACTGCAAAACTGGTATGTAATGGTGGAGATTTTAGAAAGGCATGAGCAAACACACCAGTATATTAAAGCCATAGCACCAACTGAACTGGAGGCTGGCAAATAGATTTAGTAAGGGATTTTGTCCATGCACAAATATTTCAACAGTGATTCTTTGCAGTGGCATCCATTATCTGATTCAAGGTAAGTTAACCTTGATGTCCTTTATTTAAAAAAATAAATCAATAAAAAAATTACTTTGTTATAAGTGACTTCTGGACACAAGAAAAAGGAAGGGGAAAATATAGCAATGTGGTTTGTATGTACAGGGACACTGCAAAAGGTTTTTTTTGCAAACCAACCAGTGGAGTAAAAACATATGACGGCAAACACTGCATACCAACACACTTTGCAAATGTAAATCTCAATTTTTAACAAGGTGGAAGCATGAAGTGATACCTTAACACTTAAATTAACAAAGATCTAAACTGGTTAATAGCATAAATGTTTTATTCTTTAGCTCCTTGGTGCAAGACCTTACTGGATGTGATTGCAGTCAAGTAAGGCCATGGCTGTAGTGCAGCAAAAAAATGTCCCCTCTAACAAAGGAAATGCTAGAGCAAAGATTAAATTACAGGAGTCAAGCACCCTGCTGAGATCAGCCAATCAATGGAATTACCAGGTCAAATTACCCTCAGGACTTTGACAGCTAGGGAAGCTAAGTGTTATGGGGGAGGGGAGAAGCAAATGGACTGGAATTCATTGTCTCACAAATTAGTGCCATTTAAACTAAATTAGAAAAAAAAAAGGCAGCAGTAAACAGCACTTTGAGTGTGTTCTGTGGCATTTGCACTGTTTCTGTTTTAAGTAGTCATCCAGCAGCAGGGAATGTTACTTACACTGTTCTATTTTACTCAGTACTTTGTACGCATGCAACATCTATGAAATGACAGGAACTTTAGGCAAACGGAGGCCTGCATGATGTAACATTTTTGAGCCAAACAATGATTTCTGGGATACTGGATGGCAACCTGATTTATCCAAACCACGTCAATATGCCAGCCTCCAGGTGGTCAGAGTCTGGAATTACATATAAAAATATTTAAAATCCTGGAAATAATCCCAGAGTGCTGTTAAAGTGTAGAAAACATCATGCCATGTTGTTTTAAACATTTTTTTGAGTCTGTGGGTGCGGTACTCCTTTAAGGGTTAAAATTAGTGCTTTTTAGGAATTTTCAAAAAAGTTTGTTGATTGTTCTGGTAGAGATGTGGGAAAAATAGAAAGAAGGACTATTCTAAGTACACTGTGTTTGTCCATCTACCCACTTAACTAGATCAACTACTTAAAACTTTAACAAGTTATCTTTATTCCTCCCTCAGGGAGAGAATTAGAGAGGGAGTCTGCTAGATCTGCTAGCTAAAATGGTTTTTAATCCCTTGTACTCTGTTTTTTTTTAGTCTTGTTACCCTCTAGGTCATTGGTAAGATACCAGCCCTGAATCAGGCTTTCTGGATTACCTGTTTTTACCTCTCATAAATATGTTGACCTCTCAAAAATATACTGACTGAGTGTTCTAAAATGTCCATATGTATTGAATTTACCTTTGCTCTGGTGGCCCAGGATAGCACTGTAACGGGTCTAAGGAGTAATTCACTCACCACTGAAAACCAATGAATAAAATCAAACAAACATTAAAATCATCTATCAGTCAAAATAGCATTGGATGGAATATCTTGCATCATGTCAAGTAATGTATCATTAGACAGTGTAGGTGATAAGAAAAGTGGTACATTGCCTACACCAATAAGAAGTTTGGAATATTGTTATACTGGGAACAGCACCACTAAGTAGTTAGCGGCATATGCATTGTATACTGCTACATTTACTTAGTTACTTCGCAGTTCTATTCCACTAGGCCTACTGTTCAGAAGATAGTAGATGTCTTTAATGAAGTGGGATTGACATAATTTAGCATTGAATCACAATATAGTAATCCTTAAAATATCAGGATTTTCTTCCATTAAGCAGTTCTCAAGGGAATGTCATTTATTATTTAGGGCATTGACATTTAGAAGGGATATTTTGAGAATTCATGCTGCAAATTTACTGGATTGAGTGCTGATACGGAAAATATTTGATGTTGCATCCTGAAATAATGCTCTGAGGTTTAAGTTCAGGGTTTGTATTGATGACATCAGTGTGTACTAATTTCAACAGACAGAGAGACAGATATGTACAGTAATAGTAAGGTATTTTAGAGAATAATTTATTTATTTATCCTTTGAGGACTGAATTAGTCTGACTAGGGTTGTGGCCTCTTTTCAGGACAGGTCTGAGGTGGCATTTCTACTACTATGGGAAATGTGACAGAAGAAATAAGAGATCTGCATGTCTCATATATTTAACATCTTAAACATGTTCTGTTGGCAGTTTGTTTGAGTAACATCCCCATGTGCTCACAGAACATGTGCCATGCATGTACATGGCTGATGCATGTCTACCTCACTTGTTGATAGCTATCATTGACATGCAAGGCCTTGGTCAGGCACATGTTACACTACTACTTCCAGAGGTATGCAGTGTCAGATATTACATCCATGAAGGTGTGGGGCTGCAATATAGATGCATCTGATACAGCCCATTGCTTACATTCATTCATCCTGCTTAGCTCTAGGCAAGGACTTGTCACTGCCTATGACCATCCAGGAAGAGGGTGCTACTCTGAACAATGACTTCTCCAGTGGGTGCTGTGAACCTGTCTCTAGATACCCTTGCTGTATCCTTGCAAACACAAACCCATGCAAACACACACACACACACACACACACACACACACACGCACGTATGCATATGGTAACAGTGTCACCTTGAGAAATAGTCAAACTTATAACCCAAATCACTCATATATGTATTTTTTAGTTTTTTTGAGTATTTTTGTTGATCTGTTCCACCATCTATACTCTTCTAACAGTGACACCTCTTGTCTTAATTCCTTTATGGTTTTCTCTATTCAATAGTTCCATGATGGCATTTGATTTTCCCCCTTCCTTTCCCTTAACTGCCCTGTGCTTATGTGGTATGACTTTATCTGTTATTAATTTAGCTGCACAGTAATGTATCCTATTTACTTATTTTATATTACATGACTCTAAATGAACAGTCCTACTTGTGTTCATTTGTTTTACCAAACTTCTAATTTTTTGGGTTTTATTGACTTTCTGTAGACTGTTTCTTTCATTGATCTTAATATGTCTGTCCCTCTCTTTTCAATCAAGAAACTCTTCTCTTAGATCATGTTCTTCTTAACTGAGGGTACATTCTTTGTTCTCCATTTCCTGCAGGCATCTATAGAAAGTACCAGAGAATCTTCCTGTGCCACATTCTCTTCAGTTTCATCCTGTGTTATCAATTGCTCTTTCATATGGGAACTCACTGGCCCATCACTCCACATCATTGTCTGTGTCAGAGTTGCTACAGTTTCCTGTTCCTGCCCTTGCTGTGCGTCTCCAACTGAACTTTTGTACTGGTTTCCTATGGAAGGTTCCAAAGCATCTCCATATGGCAACTGATCAGATGTTTCCTGCTCCATTGGTTTCTCCTTAATTTGGGTATCCATTGCTGTATCCTGCTGTGATGTTATCACAATTAGATTTTTCTACACTAAATCTTTCACATCACAGATAATTCATATCCTCAGCTTCTGTTTCTTCAACTTCTCCATTACTAGTCCCCTTTTCTACTTTTCTTCTTTGTTTTTATATTTTTGTTTTGTAAAATTTTCCATATCTGATGCTTTTGCTTGTATTTCTCTTCAAATATCTTTGGTGCTACTCTTTTTGTATTGATTAGTTTTGCTTTATCTATTGCATAAATATTGTACCATATTAAATCTCTTTCTCTTTCCCGTGTCCACATTTCTTCTTCAGATGTCTTCTGCTCCTCCTGTTTCTGCTTACTTGGGGGACTTGTTTTTCCATCATGATGTGATATAACACATATTAGACTTTCTACACTAAACCCTTCACTTTACAGGCATTCCATAACTTCAGATTCTATTTTTTTAAGTTTTTACTTTACTAATCTTCTGTTCTACATTTCCTCTTTGCGATCTTATTTTTTGTATTGTGAAAGTTTCCATATCCAGATGCCTTTATCTATATTTGTCTTCGAATATATTTGGGGTTGCTTTTTGTATTGAATAATGTGACCTTTTTCTTTGCATTAATATTATAACATATTAGATATCTCTTTCTTTCCCATGCCCATATTTCTTTTTTATACCTTTCAAAAATCCCTAAATTTTGTTCTTTATATTTTTGGACTTCTTCAGTTACTTCTTTTTCCAACTGTCCCAAGGTTTTTTTATCTATATATTTTCATAAATTTGTTGTATTAATGAACACAAATTTTTATTTGAAGCTCCTGACAGTTTTTCTTCTGCAAGTATTTTTCTTTCATCTGATTTGTCTCTTAATCTTTTTGTGTATCTTCTGTCTGGAAATGCTGGGCTTTTTTCATAATAGTAACAATACATAGTTTCTTTCTTATCCTAAATAGTCCATTCTATCATCTTTATGGCATTTTTCTGGCCTATCAATTTTTGTGATTTTTGTGGACTACTACTTCCTTCTACAATGGGGGGGGGGCATCCTCTCCCCAGGCCTCACCTAGCCCCATTGCAGGAATGTTTCTGTGTCTTGAGCATTGTCATTTTTTCCAGTCCTGGTACCTGTGCACCTACCAGGATTGGGCACTTTCTTATCCTGGGTCTTGTGCACCCAGCTATCTTTTTTATTTTTTAACCACCACTGTCCATGAGATATACGAGTCTATATATCAATGTTGTCTTGGTGAGATTTAGCGAAAAATGGGGTCTACCTCATGAATGTACTCACCAAGACTTGAGAATGAATTTAATTCCAGAACACTATTCACTTTTGCTTTCTGATTTATCATCTCTGCATTCAGAGTTCCTTTCTATTCTATGTGGTGTGATACATGATCTATGAAGTTTCTAAGAGATTAATTTCTAAATAAAGATCATGCCTTTATTTATTTACTTTGAGGATATTAAGCCATTCTATCTATATTTTGTAGTTAAAGCTGAGCAGATCAGTTGCTCAGCAAAATCTCAATAGTTGATTTGATAAAACATTTATAGTTTTTTATATCTTGAATAAATACAATCTCTCTGCCTTGCCACTTGTTTCGTGATTGTTTAGAAAATAATTCCTTCTTCTTTATATCTGTCATTAAAATAGATTTATACAGATCTACTGATTTATACTGTAAGCCAGTTTTCCATATCCAGATTATATTTACCAATTAACTAGTTAGTTCTGGGGATTCAATAAACTCTGTGTAGGATTAGCATGAAGCCTATATGGAATTTACGTGTTTGCATGGTGAGCAGGTGCGATAATTGCCAGTGCATTCTGCACGCCATATTTAAAGGTAAACAAGTGCGGCTTCATGGCCAACAACAGTTTTGCCAGCCAGGAAACTGTGTAAAGCAACATGGACAGCAGCAGATATGTAAACCTGTTTACCTACAGGCAAACTAGGCCTGCAGGATTGTCCAGAATTCCACAATGATTACCAGGGTTATTAATTAAGCAATGTATATAGTTCCAACACATTACATGAAAATGTATACAGTGCAGAGTACTGTGGAAACCTGTTTCAGGCATACTGAATAAAACTTGTGCAAATGACCATTAAGGGTACACAGAATGCATTATAAATAAATAGTTAGTGGAAGTGAGTTGTATTGAAAAGGGACTCACAGATGAACTGTAGGAATGAACACGGGGAGGACTGGGTGAAACATGGTAGTGTACAGCAGGTGAGGGCATGTCAATGAAGACAGTGGTAGCATGAACACTAATCCAATATTGACATGATACAGTACAGAATGCACAGTTACTGTATATTATGTGCCTGTCACACAAGGTAACATCTCAATGGAGAAGATTATTTGTGATATAAGCATCCAGACATGAACAATGCACAGGACATCTATCAGGGATGGTATATACAGTAGGGGTTAGGTGCATATTGTGAAGCTGTGCAAAATGAGTTGTCTGAATATGACTGTAATGTCAGCAGAGGTCTCAACCAAGTGGGATACATAGTTACAGGCTAATGGAGAACAGTAAAAAGAAGCATGCACAATCATGGACAATATCAGAATAATACCACCAGTAATCCCATGTCTTTTACATAACATATGTGATTGTGAGTGATCATAGATGGTTCTGCAAATACACATTTGTACAACTATTATTATCCATCAACAATCTATGATGGGAATTAAGCACACCTTTCTCAATATTTAACATCTGCTGGAGGTGTTAGTAGGGATACTGCTATACCTGTATGTGATATTATGAGCAATCCTGGCTAGTTAACAGGTGTGTGTGGCATATATATGGCATAATCCAGACTGTCACAATGTAACCCATGCCATCAATGTTGTCAATTAACTATGTAAGTACTGTGTGTATCACAGTAACACATATCACACATGCATCTTGTATAACACCTTGATAGGATATCTGCAACTTCAACCACTAATATTTATGCAATAAAAATGATACTTATGTAGAGCAAATAAGATGTTTGGGAGCTCACTGTGGCAAATGGCAAATGTGGTATACTTGAGAAACTCAACCCTAGAAGATGTGTTGTGAGGTACATGAAAAAGGGTGCACTGCACTCAGTTATTGGTGTGAGGAGGGCTGAAAACTATGGAACTATAATGTCCTTTTATGTGGATGTCCGGCACATACTCAGGATTTGTGCTACATTCAAGGGAGCAGTCATCACTGTGTGTACATGCTGGTGGACATCCCACATACCATCTACCTGAGTACACAGGTCACATACCACTTGGTCTGCTCATAGGGGTTTGCTGTCTATATTATTATTAGCTGGTGTAGTTGCTTTTATAATGGAACTAATCCCCCCATCATTTTTATCATCTCTTGTGTCTCCATGGCTGTGGCAACAATTCTTTGTATGTGTGTTGATTCTGTCTATAATATACTAATGTCATATTCAGATTCTATGACTGTAAACAATCTGCAGTCCTCCACAAAGCTGTTTGGACAAAGAATATGTAAGTAATTCTTGATGTATGTGATTTAAATAATGAACAAGAAAGGACATACCACACAGACTTGAGGTACAGACCAAATCACTGAACTTTAGATATAGGTTACTTCGCACACTTCAACATACTTATCTGCCACATAAGTGATCCCGTGATCTAACCTCTTGGTGATATAGGTATTTATGGCCACTTGTGGCAGTGTCTCAGTAATACCTCAGTATGGATTTGTGTCAAATGCATTGGCCAGGTCAAGTTATGCAGAAAGATAGTGTTGTCTATACAAGCATGAATCGGGTGATGCCCCCCCCCCCCAATCAGAAGGATGCATGTTGATGTACACCCTACAGGAACATATTCTATCTTGAGGGTGTGTATGTATGGATCCAACCTTGTCTGGTAGGTCCATGTTTTAAGTTATGCTATAGGCAACCTGAGATGCTGTCAGGGCCCATTGATTCTGTGTTATTAGCCATACAGATTGCAGAGATGTGCTGCCCTCCTTAGAATAGAAATTGAGTAATGTCTGCATGTATACTTTGGATGATGGGCAGAGGTGACAAGGGGTGATGTGCCAGACAAACTGTCAGCTAGCAGATTCTCTATTTCCTCCGTATGGGGTATGTCTGGTGGCATCCACTACAGATCTGTGCTTAGCTGTGTATTCCACTTAACATTTCAAATTTACTGCAATAAATCTTCTTCTTTTGGCTGCTCCCATTAGGGGTCAACACAGCAGATCAACCATTTCCATTTCTTCCTGTCTCTGCATCTTGCTCTGTCACACCAACCACCTGCATGTCCTCTCTCACCACATCCATAAACCTTATCTTAGGCCTCCCTCTTTTCCTGTTACCTGGCAGCTTCATCTTTAGCATCTTTTTCCCAATATACTCTGCATCCCTCCTCAAAACATGTCCAAACCAATGTAATCTTGCCTCTCTGGCTTTTTCTCCAAACTTTCCAACCTGGGCTGACCCTCTAATATACTTGTTTCTAATCCTGTCCAACCTCATCACACCCAGTGCAAATCTTAACATCTTCAACTCTGCCATGTCAAGCTCTGACTCCTGCCTTTTTGTCAACGCCACTGTCTCCAATCCATATAACATAGCTGGTCTCACTACCCTTTTGTAGACCTTCCCTTTCACTCTTACTGGTACCCATCTATCACAAATCACTCCTGACACCCTTCTCCACACACTCCATCCTGCCTGTACTCTCTTCTTCACCTCTCTTCCACACTCACCATTACTCTGATCTGTTGATCCCAAGTACTTAAACTCATCCACGTTCACCACCTCTACACCCTGCATTCTCACCATTCCTCTATCCTCCCTCTCATTCACACACATATATTCTGTCTTAGTCTTGCTGACATTCATTCCTCTTCTCTCTAGAGCATATCTCCACATTTCCAGTGTCTCCTTCACCTATTCCCTAATCTCACTACAGATCACAATGTCATCTCCAAACATCATAGTCCATGGGGACTCCTGTCTGATCTCATCTGTCAACCTGTCCATCACCATTGCAAATAAGAAAGGGCTCACAGCTGATCCTTGATGTAATTCCACCTCCACCTCAAACGCATCCGTCACTCCCACTGCAGGCCTCACCGTTGTCACACTACCCTGGTACATATCCTGTACCACTCTTACATACTTCTCTGACACTCCCAACTTCCTCATACAATACCACAACTCCTCTCTAGGCACCCTGTCATATGCTTTCTCTAAATCCACAAAGACACAATGCAACTCCTTCTGACCTTCTCTGTAGTTCTCCAGCAACACTCTCAGAGCAAACATCGCATCTGTAGTGCTCTTTCCTGGCATGAAACCATACTGCTGATCACTAATCATCACCTCCATTCTTAACCTAGCTTCCACTACTCTTTCCCATAACTTCATGCTGTGACTGATCAGTTTAATCCCTCTGTAGTTACTACAGCTCTGCACATCACCCTTATTCTTAAAAATCGGTACCAAAACACTTTTTCTCCATTCCTCCGGCATCCTCTCTCTTTCCAAGATTTCTTTAAACAATCTAGTATGAGGACAATCACTCTTTTCCCCTCCCCATACGGGCTGTAGGGAAACAAGCATGGTCACCATACAACAGAGTGAAGAAAAGGAAGAACTCAGAAGAGAGGCTCGAATTCCAGAAGAAGGTTCTGCGTCCCATACAGAAAGACTAACTGTGAATATTTCCAGGTATGAATTAAATGAAAATGAACTTTCCCTACTTGATAAGGGTTTATCTTTCATACCTGCTGCTAGTGCTGACATTGCTGATGTTATTATAGATGTTAAAATGTTTGTCAGGAATTTAGGCTTGAAACTACTATTCACAGATAATGACAATGCGAAAGATGCAAATGTATTTAAAAAACCATCAACGTTTATACCACAGTTATGCCCTACACTTGAGGCTTTTGAGAAAACTTGTGAAAGGGATTTAATAGCCAGTGATATGACTAATAATAAACCTGAATTTTATAATTTGACTCATGTTGAACGTGAAGCACTAAAAAGCCTACAAAATAACACCAATATTGTCATTAGGCAAGCTGATGAAGGGGGCTCAGTAGTAGTATTAGACAGGACGTTATATAATATGAAAATGAAAGATTTATTGAAAGAAACAGACACATATCATTGTTTGAATGCTGTGACTTTAAGTGATTAAAAGTGTTCCTGAGATGTTATATGATTTCTTGTTATGTAATATAATAGATGAAAATCTGTACAAGTATTTTTTGGTTGATAAGCCAGTCATTCCAACCTTCAGAGGTCTACCAAAGATAAACAAAAATTTATATGACCCCCCAATGAGACCTATTGTATCGGGTAAAGGCTGGGCCACTGAGCCTATGTCTATTTATCTGGAGAAACAATTTAAACCGATAGTAAATAACAATGAGTCCATAATTAGAGACACAGAGGAGTTTTTATACAGCTATGCAGAGTACTTACATTCACATAGTGATTATACCAGTGATTTACTGGTTACATTAGATGTTGTTTCCCTTTTTACATCCATACCAAATCAAGTAGGGATAGAATATGTGAGATTACTACTACTTGAGAAAAACATTCCTAATAACCAGGTCATACAATGGATGCTTATTTTAGAATTGGTACTTGAGAATAATGTTTTTTTATATGATAACAACTATTATTTACAGAAAAAGGGTGTAGCGATGGGCACACCATGTGCTAATTCGTATGCAAACCTTGTGATGGCATACTGGGAAGGAACTTATGTTTTAGGAAATGCACTCTTTGGAGAGAATATTAAGCTGTATAAATGCTTTGTGGATGATGTGTTTCTCCTGTGGGGTGGTACACCTGAAGAGTTGGATCAGTTTTTAATTTATATATATGGAACAACTGATTTTCTGAGATTTGAATGTTCTAAATCATTTGATAGGATAGAACTTTTAGATGTTCTCATTAGTAAAGATAAGAACACTGTTAATATGGATTTGTTTAGAAAACCTTGTCGAAAGAATAATCTATTATACTACAACAGTATGTACCCTAGACACCTCTATCCTAACATAGTCAGAGGTCAGACATTAAGGGTCTCTAGGCTAGTAACAGATGATATGAGACATCATGAACAATGTGAGACATTAAGAGATGAATTTTTAAATAGAGGATACAATAAACAAGTATTGAACAAAATATTTCAGGATAATTCATTGGAAAGAGAGGGTAGGGGCAGACCATTCCTGCATAGGACTGGCAAAGATGGTAATAGTACAAAAAGAATTAAGACAGGAACAGTTAAGAATAGAATAGTGATACCTTTTACAAACAGGAATAATACTATTAGAAATATTTTAACTAATAATTGGGGAATGTTATTGGTAGACAATAGGCTAAAGATATTATAGGTGATAGGCCTGATATTACATATAAGAACATGAAATCCCTCAAGAGGTTGCTTTGCTATGAAAATAATATAAAGGCAGCTTCTTTAACACAAAGGAAGGGTACGTTTCCATGCAGACATTGTAATCGATGTAGCTATATAACAAAAGAAAATAGTTTTACACATCCTGATAATGGTAATAATTTCAAGTTTGATAGATATGCTGATTGTAGATCCAGGGACTTGATATATTTGGCAAAATGTTCATTATGTAAATCATTCTATGTAGGAAAAACCAATAGAACATTACGGAAAAGAATTAGGGAGCATATATATGCCATAAATAGAGAGGATGATAGGAATGCTTTAGCTAGACATGTATTGAGTCTAGGATCTAAACATAAATTCACGCTCCAAGTACTTGAGTTAGTTAATAAAACAGATAGACTTGGTGACATAAAGAACTTCACTGAAGAAAAGGAAAATAAATGGATATTAAGGCTACAAGCACATAGAGGCCATGGCCTCAATGATAAAATATCACTCAAACCTTTTCTAAAAGGGAGACCCGATAGTCATTAATATGCATACATATACAGCAAACAATTAAGATAACTTGTATACACTATCTCTATACATGTATACTTAGCTAAACATTTACTGTAAGTATGTATGAACATACACATTTCTTATATTTTTATATTTTTTTTTTTTTTTTTTATATATATATTCTTATATATGTATATATTCACATATGTATATGTATGTTCAACAATTTTATTATCTTTATACACTATTTAAGTTATTAATTCAGCTATGCTACATATGATAGTGCTAAACATATGACATCATTTTTTAGTTTGTTCTTATAAGTAGTAGGTTACTTTATATTAGTACTGCTAATTATTATCATTTTAAATTGTTCTATTCTTAATTTTAGTAGATATGTCTTGTATAAATATATTGCATTTACTATATATACAGTCACAAGATATAGTCTTTTATATAAGCTACTAACAGCGATACACCTTTAACAAGGGATGACTGTGATAGAGTTTGAATTATTTTAATTGTTTTAATTATTCAATTAATTATGAGTATATAAGAACACATTTTTTAGATGTATTTTAAGTCTGAAGAAGCGTTGTTAAAACGTGAAAGTGCTTACTCCTTCCTACAGCTGTTCGTTTGATGTTTTAATTTTCTATTAAAGCCTGAAGAATCATCGTGGTGTGCCTCTTTTGTGTTTTTGGATACAAATAGGACTTTTCTCAAGAGACACTGCATCCAGTACTGGTTTGTTTTTGTTGCAATCTAGTTAAAAACTCCACTGCCATTTCACCTAAACACGTCCATGGTTCCACAGGTATGTCATCTGGAACAACTGCCTTTCCGTTCTTCATCCTCTTTATAGCTATCCTTACTTCCTCCTTGCTAATCCACTGCACTTCATGATTCACTATCCGCACATCATCCAACCTTCTCTCCCTCTCATTCTCTTTATTCATCAACCCCTCAAAGTACTCTTTCCATCTGCTCAACACACTCTCCTCACTTGTGTGTATGTTTCCCTCATTATCCTTTGTCAACCTTACCTGCTGCACATCTTTACTAGCTTTCTCCCTCTGTCTAGCCAGTCGGTACAGGTCCTTTTCTCCCTCTTTAGTGTCCAACCTTTATACAACTCTTCATATGCCTTATCCTTAGCCTTCGCCACCTCTCTCTTTGCCATGCACCTCATCTCCTTATACTCTCATCTACTTTCTTCACCTCTTTAACAATCCCACTTCTTCTTCTTCACCATCCTCTTTCTCTGTATACTCTCCTATACTTTTTCATTCCACCACCAGGTCTCCTTGTCCTCCTTCCTCTTTCCAGATGTCACACCAAGCACCTTTCTAGCCATCTCTCTTACTAGCTCTGCTGTAGTTACCCAGCTATTCAGTAACTCCTCACTGCCACCCAGTGCCTGTCTTAACTCTAACCTGAACATCACCTCACAATTACCCTTTTTCAATTTCCACCATTTGATCCTTGCTGCTGCCCTCACACTCATCCTCCTCTTCTTGATCATAAATGTCATCCTACAAACCACCATCCTATGCTGCCTAAATACACTTTCCCCTGCCACCACTTTACAGTCTCCAATCTCCTTCAAACTGGCCCTTCTACACAAGATATAATCTACTTGTGTGCATTTTCCTCCACTCTTGTGTGTCATCCTATGCTCCTCCCTCTTGTTAAAATATGTATTCATTACAGCCATGTCCATCCATTTCGCAAAATCCACTACCATCTGACCTTCTGCATTCCTTTGCTTAACACCATACCTACCCATCACTTCCTCATCCCCTCTGTTCCCTTCTACAACATGCCCATTGAAATCTGCTCCAATCACCAGTCTCTCACCCTTGGGTACAGTCATCACCACCTCATCCAACTCACTCCAAATTTTTTCTTTCTCATCCATCGCACACCCAACTTGTGGCGCATATGCACTAACAACATTCATCATTACACCATCAATTTCCAGCTTCATAAACATCACTCTATCCGACACTCTTTTCACCTCCAAAACACTCTTAGCATACTGTTCCTTCAGGATAATGCCTACGCCATTTCTCCTGCCATCCTCACCATGTGCAATAAATAATTTTCTAAAAAGACATGCAAACACAATTGTGGTCATTATTCACATTCCACACACTGGTACTATGCACACAGTCATATAACTGTACCAGTATCATGTACTTACATCAATTGCCTATCTGTGTTTCACAAGCAAGCTGTGATTGAGTAGCCTGATGCCATATCAGGACACATTAGAGATCAGTTGTTTGTGGCTCATGAAGAACATTTCCTGACATAAATGACAATAATCACACAATGGTGCTGCCGACCACCTCAATAATCCTTGAGTATAGCAATACAACTGTACAAACAATGAATTCCGCAAGTTTGCAATTGTATCAAAACATATGATACACTGATTCTGTATATCACAGGATAACAACATGTGTATGAGACAAGACTTATGTGACTGTGTAATCAATATGAATTTATACTGATGTGTGTCAAAGATTATACTGATGGTATGTAGACACATGCACACCTGTGCCATACTGCAAGTGCCACTGTGATGATGGAATATAAACTGTGTAGATGGTTGATCTACTGCACTACAACAACACATGTTGCAATATGTCAGCAATATGCATACAAGTGTATCATACCATGTCAACAGTTCTCAGGGGGCATATTACTACAGCTGTTATAGAAAGAGCATGTAATGCAATGTCAGCAATGGCCATCAATACATTTGCTCACATCACAGATTGCAATACCCTCTTGTAGCCATACTGTACATCCACCCCTCAGTATAACACATGTAAATGATTGTTGACATGTCAACTGTTCATAGGGTCGTAGGACATTATTAGGGTAATGACTAACATCACATGAAATCCTAGCCATTATTATATCAAGGAAATAAAAATCACTATATCTGTATTATAGAAGACAGTAAGACTATTGTGCACATGTGCACATTTGTTGTATTGCATCACATTCTACCACTGTCCATATGGGACATGTGCACCACACCATAAGTTCATAGGTTCACAGGCAGGTACTAGGCTATTGGCCCTAGGGCCTATATAAGCCTAGCTAAAAAGGTGCCCTGGCTTTTGCCACCCAAGAAAATTATTTTCCTATGCTCCTGTCAAGCAGAGCCACATAAGTGATCCCCAGGGTGAATTTCCTATTTCCCATCCAATCATCCAATCATCAAGATTTTTCTTGAAGAGTGCTAATGAGTAGCTTTGTTTGATATAGCTAGGTAGTTTGTTCCAGAGTATGGGAAGTCCCTGGGACAGGAACCTATCCATCCAGCACGTTCTATTTATTGTAGTGACAAGGTTTAGGTCCCTAGAACATGTAGCTCTGAGGGATTGGGATTTCTTTAAGTGGAGCATGTTCAACTGCTGTGGGTTTGAAATAGCTTTGTATGTAAGGCAGAGATCACCTCTGAGTAGGCGATATGCGATGGAGTAAAGCTGGAGGTCTTTTTTTAGTTGGTCTGCATAGGGCATCTGTTTGAGGTCGGTAATCCTCTTTGTGAGGTATTTATGTGGCCTTTCCAGTTGTTGTAGATGTCTTGTGAGGTACATACCAAAAGGGGCATTGCACTCTATAATGGGTCTAATGAGTGATGAGTAGAGGGGAATAATGACCTCTTTTTTCCTAGATGAGAAACCTTTCGTGATGAGGTATGCCACGTAGAAGGATTTCCTGACTACTGTGGTGATGTGATTATCAAAGGAGAGACTACTGTCCACCTGTGTCCCAAGGTCTCTTATCACACTTTCGGTGTTAAGTAGACTACCGCCTATGTGATAGCTCATGGGTACAGAGTTTTTACCAAAGGGGATGACAATTCACTTTTTGGCATTGAACTTGCAGACATGGCTTTGACACCAGGCATCTGTCTCTGTGAGGCCCATTTGTAGGATGTCCACATCATTAGGAGTTTTGATTATGGCTTCTAGTTTGCAGTCATCTGTGAACTTCATTAGCCTAAGATCTTCTGTGTTAGCCTGTACTTCAGAAAAGTAGATAACAAACAGGAGAGGACCCAGGACTGAATCCTGTGGTATTCCACTTGTCACTGGTCTGAAGTTGGATTTGGAATCTGCTACTTTCGCAGTGTGGGATCTGTCAGTGAGTCAGTTGGCAACCCATCTTGTGACATAGGGATTTATACCTAGTTTAGTGAGTTTATCTATAATTCCAGAGTTGAGGATGGTGTCAAAAGCCTTGGCGAGAAATAGATAGGCTGTGTGAACCACCTTACCCTCATCTACGGCTTTGGTGACTGCTTCAAAGACATCTATCAGGATTAGGAGACATGATCTGCCTTTTACAAACCCAAACTGGGTGGGGTCCAGAGTTTGGAGATTACCAATGTCTTTATGTATAAGATCCATGATGATATGTTCCATGGCCTTGCAGACCAGGCTCGTTAGGCTAATGGGGTGGTAGTACCCGGGGTCCATGGTGCCTCCCCTTTTGTGGAGTGGGATAACTGTTGCTATGCGCCATTCAATGGGCACGAAGTCTGAGATGAGGCTATGATTGAACATGGTGCTTTGATGGGGTGCCAGTTCATTCTGCAGTTCGTATAGAATGTAGCCTGGGATGTTGTCATGTCCCATGGATGCTGTGTTCATAGCTTTGGAGAGTGTGGTTTTTACCTGTGCAGCTGTGATTACAGGAACTTTGCATTCTTCCAGTATAGAGATGGGCCCTTTAGGGGTTGAGAGAGGGGTAAAGTTAGCACTAAATCTATCTGCCAGGATGTTGGCAATATCTGTATATTTAGTGCCATTGTGCTGTAACTCAGAGCAGATCTGAGTGTTTTGAGATTATTGACATAGCTATAGAATGCTTTGTGGTTGTCTTTAGAATCAGTGGCAATTTTGTTTTCATAACTAGCTTTGGAGGATTTTATGAGGGATCTCAGCTTCTTACTAAGGCTGACCAGGGAGTTCCTCCATTCATGGGATTTTACTCTTTTTTGCAACAGTTTTTTTCATCTGTTGTAGAGTTTGTTTATGGCAGGGGACCACCAGATTGGCTTCCTTTTTCTGGAGGATAGCATCTTGGTTCTGTTAGGGATAGCATGATCCATGCACTCATGTAAGTGCTTATAAAGTGTATTTATGTAGGATTCAGCAGTCATACCTCTATTGTCCATCTGCATGGGTGTCATGAAGTTTGCCACTTTTGTCTTAAGAAGCGTGAAGCTGGCTTTGGAGAAATTTCTTATGGTGGTTTCCCTAATGGGGGTGTGGGGGCGGGATGTGAATGTCTAGTTTGATTAGCTTGCGGTCAGATCTGACCAACGAGGAATTGACCACTGGTGTGGAACACTGGTCACTCATGTTGGTAATGAGTAGGTCTAGGATATTGCTGCCTCTGGTGGGAGTGTGGGATAAGTTGATCCAAGGCATTGGAATTTATGAATTCCAGAAAACATTGCGCAAAATAATTGGTACATGAGTAGTTTTTCCAGTTAATGGTGAGGTAGTTGAAATCACCCAATATTAGGGTGTTGGGTTGTAACCCAATATTTTCCAGTGTTACAAGTTACAATTAATAAATAAATAAATAAATAAATAATTTGGATTGGGGTCTTGCCCAGAGTTAGTTGCACTTGGATAATCTCGGATGCATTATGCTGAGCAACTAGCCTGGAGGTGTGGCTATCCATAATGAATATGGACATGCCTCCACCTTTAGTGTTTCGGTCCAGGTTAGGTGGCCGAAAGGTGTGGTATGAATTATAGTCTGGTATTGCAGGAGTGCTCTCTGGAGCCTTGAACCAGGTCTCTGTCACAACACAGATGTTGATGTTCTCCATTTTAAGGAGTTCCTGAATGAATGCATTTTGACAGAATGTGCAATGCTGTGAAGATGGCTTGCAGATGCTCATGGAAGGATGGAAGGACTCTGCCTCATGATGTATGCATGCATATTTGAAATGAGGACACAATGCACTCCTGTGCAGGAAGGTTGTCATGTAACCAGAGGATATAGCAGGATGCAACAGTCTATGTGAAAGTTATCTCAAGTGGCAGTGAAATGAACTATTCCAAACATCATACAATGACCATACTGTCCCACCAACCACACATACACATACAGGGTCTGATTTGAACATTGCACCTGTATAAGAATAGAATGTGAAAGCCATGCAATGTCACAGTGGCAACACCACATATGTCTAACTGTAACACTGTCACATTGCACTTTATGGAGTATAATAGCATCTTTGTATACTGAGGAGAACATGTTTATAAGAGTGTAGGGCATGGATGTGGAGTCACATCCCTGTTGCCTGCTGTCAGATTACAACACCTATATGTGTAGTTAAAGTAGCTTTCAAACACATTAGTTAATGTCACTGTCACAGCATAGGTTTGTCTTAAATACTGTCAGAGTGCATGTTACACATGATCACCTAAACATTGTATACTATAACCGGATGTTAGGAGGAGGGTTGGACATATCTGTGGGCTCACATATCATTTTAAAATGTGATTGTTGAATGCATACACAGTTGACTGCAATGAGAATAGAACCCCTAACTATTTGCAAAGCACAATACTTAACAGAAGCACCACAGCGTTTACAGTGTCGAAGAATACTTTATAGCTGATGACATCAGCAGAGTCTGGTGAGAAGAAGGGGTCTATATCAGTTCATCAAAGATTCACTTCAGTGAACCTGACTTCATTGACCCAAAACCACCAAACTTCACTTCTGTGAATGTTCACATCGAAAAAAGATTTCACTGGGAAAAAAAAGCACTTGGCCAACACCACACCAGAACACACATTGTAGTATGTCAAACCCATCCAAGTTGGGGGGGCTACACTCCCCCCTAACTATATGTACCAACTCCAAGATCACACTACAGTGGGGAAAAGGGCAAAGTTGTGCTGTTGGCCAAGTGCTTTCTTTCCCTGGTGAAATCTTTCACAGATGTGAACATTCACAAACGTGACGTTCAATGATTTGGGGGTCGATGAAGTCAGGTTCACTGAAATGAATCTTTGATGAACTGATATAGACCTGAGAAGAAGATGGTAACAGCAATGTCCCACATGCTGGCATAAAATGGCATCTTGAATGTCAAGAAACTAAACACACACACACACACACACACACACACACACACACACACACACACACACACACACACGCGTGCACGCTCATGCGCATGTACCATTTGGCTGCAGTGAGAACAGAACCCCTACCTAAGTACACTGACTACAGAACTCAGTATTATCACATGCACCACAGCACACACTTGAGTTAAAGAGTGTTGGACAACACTTTATAAATGATGAAATCAGCATTGTCTAGTGAGAAGAGGATGCTAATATCAGTGTCCCACATGGAGTTGTAAAATGGTCTCTTGAATGTCAACCAACTAAACAAACAAACAAGTTGACTGAAGTGAGAACAGAACCCCTAACTAGCTAACTAGCTAAGTACACCAACTGGAGAACTCAACATTTAAAGTAAGTGCTACAGCACAAGTTTGACTTGGAAAGTGTCAGAA
This sequence comes from Protopterus annectens, assembly GCF_019279795.1. Lineage (NCBI taxonomy): Eukaryota > Metazoa > Chordata > Ceratodontiformes > Protopteridae > Protopterus > Protopterus annectens. The sequence continues at coordinate 1,929,336,514 of NC_056733.1, forward strand.
AACACTTTAAAAGTGATGAGATCAGCAGTGTCTGGTGAGAAGAAGATGGTAATAGCAGTGTTCAACATGCAGGTGTAAAATGGTCTACTAAATGTAAACCAAGTAAACAGACACACACACACAAGTTGACTGCATTGAGAACCGATCCTCTGCCTAACTAAATGGACCGACTACAGAACTTAGTATTTAATACAAGCACCACACCACAAGTCTGATGTTTACAATGCTGCAGGAGAATTTATAGTGGATAACATCATTATTGGATGTTGAAATAAGATTGTGTGAGGCCTGAATTAAATGGATGTGTAGGCATGTACAACTGTCAAAATATTGGTACTCTGTGGGATTGTACTGATGATTGAAGGATACAGAGTTATGCTCTTCTGACTAGACACACACACACACACACACACACACACACACACACACACACACACACACACACACACACACACACACACACACACACACACACACACACACACACACACCAGTTGACTGTTGTGTGATTAGAACTTCTAGCTAACTAGGTACACTGTACTTAGTGCAAGCACTATGGCATATGTTTGACGTTTACAATGCTGTTGGACAATTTATAGTGGAAGATATCATCACTGGAACTTTGAGAGAATATGTTGGGAGGCCTGTTATGAAAGGGTTTCTATTACAAGAGCAAAGATTCCTTTAGGCGAATATGAAGACATCAACCCGTATTGCGCGAAGTAAGTAAACCGCGAAAGTTCAAAACCGTGAAGTTCGAAATGTCAATTTGTTTTGGTTGGCCTTTCTGCGGTATAGCTTCGAAAGGTAATTGTGCGATAGATAGGAATTTAGTGTTAGGATTTGGGTTAAGGTAAGTGCATAGATAGGTAATGTGTGTAAGAGTTAGTGTAGTGTAAGAAGTTGGTGTTTTTTAAATGTATGTATGTGTTTTATTTATTTTGTTTGGGTGTATGTGTGTAGGGGAAGTGTGCGGTAGTTACAGACCTTAGGGTTAGGGAGGGGTTAAGGAGAGTGTATAGATAGTTGTGTTTGTGAGGTTTAGTGTAGTGTTGGAGGTAGGGTTTTGGTGCTTTAGTTTAGGTGAGAAGTAGGATTTGGTTAGTGTATGTATGTGGTTTATTTATTTTGTTCGGGTAGGTAGTATGTAGTGGGTGGTGGGGTTGACCGACTAGAACAGTTCAATATTTTTTTCCGCGGTTTAGCACATTCGGGATTTCCGTGGTTTGCGGTATAGGGGTCGATGTTTTGGTGTTTGCGCATAGGGTTTTTCGCTTTGGTAATATAGACTCGTTATGAAATGTATGGCTAGCCATGTACAACTGTCAAAATATTAAAGATCTGCATGCTAACAGATTGATGAGTGTGCAAAGTGTAGTACGTGCTGTTGTATTTCCAATGTACAGATCTACCTTAAGAGACAGCTTTATAAACTGTACATAAACAGATGTGCACATTACTACAAGTATTGGGAAATTTGAATGTGTATTGTCAGTATAAAGATGTACATGTTATATAAGAACAATTTTTATTTATTTATGTAATGTAGTTAATATATTTGGGAAAAAGTACTGAAAGATAAAGTTTCCAATGCATTGGTGCAGGTAACAAATGGCTGCAGTGTAAATATGTATTCTTTCCTTAAAAAGTTCCTTCCCTTTGGCTGTACTTTTTTTGCATGTACTTTTATGGCATGAAAACTAAATGGGCAGTAAACATAAAGTAATATATGTTAATGTGCACTTTCCATAGCGCACCACTGAGCAGCTGGTTTGCGCGATTAATGTCAAAGTGTTTGCACAGGTGGGATACACATTTATACTCCTTTTCCTATTTGCGTGTTGTTAAGTGGCAAGCAAACATGAGCCTCTGCCTCATTGATAAAATTATGACAGTTCTATTGGTTTGCTTATCTCCGCGCAAACTTGTTAAATGGAGAGGCATAGCAGCCAACAGTGTGGACAGTACAGAGTGTATGAAACACACTTGTTGCTTAGCTGAGTCTGTGGCAGCAGGTCTAAATGCATAAAGAGATTTCTTTTTGAGCCCAGATGATATGGGGTTCAAATACAGGTGTATCTAATAGAATTAAATATGTATTTATAATGCAATGAAATATTTATGCTACTTTCACGGTGTGTTAGTACAGTATGTTTAAGCAACATTGCATGTAGGTAATGGCATTGTTGAAGAGCCATTCACCATCCCTTGGCATTGGGACACAATGCCAAACTCTACACAAACAAAGAAGACAAAAAATAAAGAGGCTCATTGGGTTGTTTTCACTTAAATGTGTGTCGTGTGTGATTCTATTTTTTGACCATATTAAAGATGTTAAAATCGAGTAGCTAGAAATGTGGTGAAATGTGGGGCAAGCAGAGGGAAGAACAAAGGGAAAGCAATATAGGAATGGGCAAGAGGGAGGTAGGAAAGAACCATAGCTATCCACTTTTTCAACAGTGTAAAATGAAAATATGTATAGAATATTAACTGAATTTAGACTGTCATCACAACAAAGAGGGGTGACAACAACCAAGTCATGTTGTATAGCCAAATGGACCAAATTAAGTGTGTTGAGAAGATACCTTAACAAAGTGGAGAGCTATATATGGGAAGATTTTTTTGTGTGTAACAGGTACCCATTTACAAGAACACTGTGGGACACAACAGGTAAGGAGACACCATGATTGGGGATAGGGAGGGGACATCAGATGCCTATGCCTATCAGACATAGGGGCAGTGAGAATCTAATTCTCACCCACAGAACTGTCATCACTGTCCCCTTACTCTGCTGACTATTGAACTGCTTAAAAGAGAGTATCCTCTCTAACCAGTGTAGGTATGGATCAATGATGCTGTGCATGACACTATGCACCAAACCTGGCAATTCCTGGCAGATGATAAAATCCCCACCTCCACCACCACTTCAGGAGGGTACCACAGTAACAGCTTCTGGGATAATGCTACCCGACGTGGAGGGGCCAAGTAGTTCAGGGGCAGCAGAGGCAGTGTGCCAGGTTGGGTCCTAGATGTGCTAGGTGACAAAACAGGAGCCAGTGGAGCAGGGGCAGGCTGAGCCATGATGATTGGCCTATATCCCATTCCTGTAAAATAGTCTCTAAGTTGTCAGAAATGGATGACATGAAAACATTATGATAACACATATTAAAATTAAGAAAAAGAGATAAGGGTTGGGGTTAGAGAAAAAAAAAGAGACAATTAGTGCCTTCATATGTGACATACAATGAATTACTATAACATAAAGAATTTATTTCTACTTTTACTTTTAAATATATTTCTTAACAAATGCAAACTATACCTGGCCTTACAATGTGCAGATATTTTACATATGCTTGTTCAAAGTGCACAGATTAATTTAACATCACAGCATTTATACAACTTTTGTTGAAATTATTATGTGATATTTTAAATGATTTGATTATATATTCATTACTTGTGGTATATGAACCCATAGCATCTGACTACAGTATTAGAATTGACTCCGACAGTTGGCTTATGCTACAGACTGAAGTATGCATGCTTGATTTTAAAGTTAGGATACGCATGCTGAATTTGCTGCTACTATACAGAGGAGCAATACTTTAGATAAAATAATAGTTATATGGTATGGCATACATAACCCTTGCTTTCCACATTGTTTCCAAATGCTCAGAATATGCCTCCCTATTCACCATTATATCCTGGTTGTCTGTGGAATAAAAAGAAGAGAAGTATGCATATCAGTCTTGCCTATATGCAGTATTTAGTTTAAATTCTTTTTATCTGTATACTTACACAAATGCAGGATGTCAGCAGTCCTAAACTCAGCCACCCACTGGTTGAGTGTATCCTGGTTTCGCCTTTTGAGGTCAATAAATGGTATCTGAGCTGTTCTCCAGTGTGTGGAGTGCCAGTCACACTGGAGAAAGCCTTGGCCAGATAATTCCATGCCTCATATTTATATTGTGAGGCAGTATAATCACCCTGTAAGAGCTTTCAGCTGTAGTGCTTTACAAGGAGCCCAATATAGCTTCTGGACTCCTCAGCACCAAACTTTGAGCCCTAAATTGGGCACCTTCCCTTCTATCTCCAGACATGTCCATTCAGGGTAAACAGCAACAGATATTAGTGCCACCCCACATGTTTGTGTTATCGCATTTACTAATAGTGTGCATACCCGAACAATGATGTCAACAACATTTGCATGATGTTAAGTGAGGAGCAACAGTAACAATCAGAGAGAAAAGTAGTTTTTGAAATAAGAATGTTAATCTGACAGTTGGCATTAGCTGATGGGGTGGTTGCTGCTGTAACTGTTTGTTGATTCAACTTTGCAGACATGTATTGAGGGCATAAATTGTATGCCCTGACACCTTTTTTGTGGTTTTATACACTGATAAAATAAATTTGTACAATGTGGGATCCAAACATTTTCATTAGAGACAAAACATATTCTTCAACATAGATAATTTTTCACTCTTGCCATCAAAGACGTGCTTATAGGACATGCTCATGAATAATATATAAATACACATCATGACAGAGTGATTATTTTGTGTGATCTGACAAGGTCCAGGTTTATATATCCATGTGTGTTTGACTGTCATTTAGGTCAGAAGGCCATCCAAGAAGACAATTATAATTACAAAATCATAGCATTCAGTATACCCTCTGTCACACATATAATTCATATTAGCTCCATTGCTATACATACTGATTGTTATTTATAATTATGTTTAATTTTTTTATTTGTTTTATAAAACTGAGTGGACAAACATTAATAAAATTGTGATTGTGCTATATTAGAACCCTGCCTCAATTGTATTGTAGCCCTACACTTACACCTGCTGCTACCAGAACAGTTAAGAAAGATCTGTATATTTTCATATTCCTTATTAAGTATGTATGTTAACTGCCTCACAACACTGCTTAGCAGGAGTGCATCACAGCAAAAAATAAAGGGTACACTGTATCCATTTTAAAATTGTGTACTGTCTGCTTCCTGTCTGCAGGTGTTCTCCACCTGCAGGTATTGGTGAAGGTTGGTAACCACTGTTCAATGCCCCCAAGCAGGTTTGTGTGATAGAAAGCAAAAGATACAACAATGTTTCCTTTTTGAAATTGAGAATGTCTGCATCCTGTCTCCTTTGTGTATGGGCTATTAGGCCATGTTTGCATGAAGTTAGATGACATGCAAACACGACAGGCAAAGCTCACCTTGTTTTATCCTTTTGATCAGTATTTATTAGGTTTCATTGTTAAAATACAAATATGGACTTGAATCATGATCTACAGATAGTTTATACTATGTGGTTTATTGTGTTTCGCAGGTGTGTTACACACAAATGTGATTCATGGGTGTAGTTTATGTTGTGTTTATTAAAGAATTTGATTTATCCATTTTCCCATGTTTACACTAAGCCGCATGCTGCGCAAATAGTTATATTAAAAAAAAATAATAAGTAAAATAAACATTACAAAATAAATGTTAGTGTTGATTTGAACTGTCACACCAGTGAACATACAAAACATGGTAAGGGTGTCTTCATTCCCATAGAAACAGCTTTGCAGCAGGAATGAAATCATTCTGCACACAAGAAAGTCCCAAATCATCATTATTCAGAGTATTAACAAGACATATGGCACTTGTACACTCTCAGTTGTTTGTACGTGTTAATTTCAGGTGTAGTACAATAAGTGATCACACAACCATTTATGACTATTGTTTGCAGAAATGCAGCACTGTCTTTTCTTTGTATGGTGTTCATTCTTCTCATATCTGAGCAGTAATCTGAGACATGCAGTCTGTAAAGCATTTCATATCACTGTCTTTAAAATATATGAGAATATTAAATGGCAATAATATACAGTTTTCAACAAAGGTAGGGGAGTTTGGATATTATAGATCAGAAACTGAGATATGTGTGCTGCTTACTTGAGCGCCTGCACTATGTTTGCACCTGATACATGGAGCCAATATTTTGGGATTCAGCAGTTCTAATGAGGTCACACATCATTTGCATCTTCACTATGTTCACAGGCCTGAATCCACACTATAAAAAGGTAACCACGTAGTTAGGGAACCTGAAAGTGAGGAGAGTTGTGTATGTGTATAACACAGAAGAAGATTGCTATTACCTTGGATTTATCTGCACAGAAGACTACTAATCTTGACAAGATATGACTGCATTTTTCATTTACATACTGGATTTGCTCAGATGTGACAAGGGAAAAAAAAAGATATATATATATGGGTCTACTTCACTGTACTGAAATCCCATTTCACTGACATTCATTTCATTGAGACCAAATCACCTAAAGTTCAAATTACTGAAAATTCATTTCACTAAATCTCATTTCACTGAATTGTAAGCTATAGATTTAATGTGGCAGTGTGTAGAGTACTGTGAGCAAGTAAAGGATATATGCACTCATCCCCACTCAATTGCGACCTGAAGTTAGGATATATAGTTAGATGGTGTGGGAGGCACAGTCCCCCATGTTGGGGGGTGTGGGTGGTGTAGCCCCCCATTTAGTTGGTTTTATATTGTCTGGTTTCTGTTAAGTGGATAAATAAATATTTTTTAAATTGTGGAAGGAGGTAGGCTTTACTTTTGTGAGTTTGTTAGTCTTTGGTTTCCCATTTAGTCTTGTGAAATGTAGCATTGTAAGCTGTCAGTGAAATGAGATTCAGTGAAATTAAGTTTCCAGTGTTGTGAATTTTAGGTGACTTGGTCTCAATTAAATGAATTTCAGTGAAATGGTATTATGGTGAAGTGAAGTAGACCCATATATATATATATATATATATATATATATATATATATATATATATATATATATGTGTGTGTGTGTGTGTGTGTGTGTGTGTGTGTGTGATTGAGTGTGTGTGTGTATAGGCCTACTTCTGTTCTTTGAAAACACACTTTACTGAAGAACAGAAAGCCAAACCCACTTTAGCTAAAATGCACTTTCACGAACAACAGTTTACCAAAGCACAGTTAGTGGTTCTGGGATCCTGTGTTAGTATAGGTACATTCATTTGTATTTGCTGTTGAGCATTTTATGGGAGGGGAACCTATAATGTTGAGAGAATGTATTGTTATAGATCATGGTACAGTGGGGATAAGGAAATATACTCTTTTCCTCACTGTAGTGGAATCTCAGAATTAGTATATATAAGTAGCGGGGGTGTGGGGGCACATGGGGGCTTGCCCCCATGCAAAAATGTATTTCTACTATTTTTTTTTGTGTGTTGTTTTGTGCTTCAGTAAACTGTTGTTTAGGAAAGTGCATTTTTGTTTAAGTGCACTTTCGCTAAAGTGGGTTCGGCTTCTTGTTCTTTGGTAAAGTGTGTTTTCGAAGAACAGAAGTCGACCGATACACACACACACATATATATATATATATATATATATATATATATATATATATATATATATATATATATATATATATATATAGTAATTTTGTCAGTGCAGTTTACTTTCTCAGATACATAGCCTTATTAACTTTCATCACAAGTGCTACTGTTGCAACTTTCTCTTTACACTCGTACATGTTATTTCAGTGAAATGTAAATGTCCTATATTATCAATGATATAAAAGCGTTAGCTTTCTAGGATGGCCTATAGACACATGTAGGGGATTGCTGGGCACAGGTAGAGGTGACTGGCAATAGCATAAAAATGACTGTTCTCTGGTAAATGTATACACATTTTTGGAACAGTTTGTTTGAAAGCAGTTATAACAATTGACTGATGTTATTCCTTGTTTGGTACAAAATCTCATTTGCCTGTTGTTTTGGGGTGGGTGAGGAAAGCTCCATTTCCATGTTGCTACAATCAAAATATTTTTAGAAAGGTTGCTTTGCTATTGTTAGTCCCTCTTTTGGATCAAACCTTGGCTTGTGTGTGCATGTAATATGTTACAACCACATAACCTTTTTTTATACTTGAATATCAAAGTTTTTTGTCTCTCCAGCGGGTAATATTGAAAAAATAATAATATGTGTTATATCTCAGCAGGACTTTTATTTATGTAATATTTATGTGTAGTATCCTTCTTTTTTGATTTGTGTTACCTAGGACTATGGTACCCAAGATTCCGAGTCCCTGCAACCTGCCCTTCAATGACTCTGAGAATAATGTTATTGTCCAAGCCTTTTGTCAACATGGTGCCTTTCGGCTTTAGAGAAATTGTGGGACTATATCTGGAAGAATACAAATTTGGAACCAGATAGTGAACAAGGTCAATGCTGTTGGGGGCTGCAGAAGGACATATGATCAGGTGCATTACAGGGCCACTAATATGATTTCATTGGCCCAGAGGCAAGCAGCTGCAGTGGCCTGTGAACAGCTGGCTACCAGGGAGGCAGCTACAGAACTACCACTCACACCAAATGAAGAGTTTCTATCGACTGTCAGGAATCCAGAGAGCTCAGTGTAAAGTGCACAACAGCATGTGATTGATGTTGGTTTTGCTGTTTCAGGGAAGGAAAAATATGTCCCAGGGGAGCTTCCATATAAGCTTACATATGTCAGTTTTTTATAAATTTTTTGTAAAGTAAAATATTGAAAGCAATAGTTAAGTTGGTTTAATATTTTTTTAGGAAGAGCCTATTTATAGAGTGATACAGTTAACAACACATTCTGGTTCATTACACATGGGCTTAGGTTGGATATGTCATCCAAGTTTCAGTTAAATGTGTTGTTAATGGACATTTAAAGACAATACATAGTTCTCCCCATGTTATTGTTATTGTGATTATGGCGTCCTTACATTTTGTTTAACTTCTTCAAGGACCATCATCCCTGGCAAGTGAGGCGTCATCTGCACATGGTAAGCCAAACATTTTTATTTCAATACTGATGAGCATTTGACATAAATGTTCATTTATCTATATGTGTGAAGTGGGTGTTAAGACTGTGGATGAATTGCTGTACAGCCTGTGATAGTGACACCATTGTTAGTTTGTTAGCCTAGATTAAATATTAGTACTGTAGCTATTAATTTCTTCCCCATGTCTGTTGCTTATTATCACAGATGATCCTGACATTGGACGGGTAGGAGTCTTACCACCAGATATCAGAGTATCAGCAGAATCTGATGATGATGGTGGCCAAACACAAGCACAGTTGGGGGGGTGCAGAGATTGAATCTGACACTGAGGTTGACATTCAGCCATTTCCTGTAATTCCACTGGACACGGCCAGTAGGCCTATGCAAATCCCTTCCAGTAAGCCCTACAATATTGGACAGGTGGTGGGTGAGACACTTGATCAGTGTAGTGTGGTTACTGTGGTTAAAATGCCTGTTGACACTGGCCATAGCCAAAGTGGGGCAAGGCTCCACCCAGGAGGGTTGTTAGGGGGTGCTTGTAGGAGGCCTGCTGTCCATCCTCCACCTGATCCTGGTATATCTTTCTGTTCCACTCGATATATGTTTAGGGCCATCATAGAGGTGTAGATGCCCTCCAGTAGGGCCTAAAAGGAAATGCTTAGGGTTGTAGATGTGGCACAGGCTGACATCCATGAAAGCCTCCACAGTGTTGCTGATTCAATGGATCAGATGAATGACACATGGGAAAGGGATGTGTCTGTGATGGAACATCTGCTGGGAGGGGGTTTAGTATCCATGTGGATATAGGTCAGCCACATCATCTGATATTAGCTGTTGTAGCCATGGCTCATCACACTTCCATAGTGGCACTAGTTTCACTGCTCCATCAGTGGTCAAGGTGTTGACACACAGAAGTGGCAGGCCATGGAGTTATGGTCCTGGGAGTCCTTGTGAGGAGAGCTCATCCAGCAGACATCAGTCATGTTTGGGTATCAGCAGTGCATCTAGTTGTGGGCATGGATGTGCCAGTTCACATCCTGGAAAAGCCAGTTCTCATGGTTGGGGATGATGACAATGAACTATCACCTCTACCATGCAAGGCTCACACCTGTCCAACATACCAGGAAGTAGAGCTGACACAGAGCTTGGCTGTGTTCTTGCAAACACTCACACACCAATTTCACCTTGATTACCCATACAGAACACACAAACATAACAGTTAAATGGGTCAACCATGAGGCTTATAGCTCATTCTGTCTCAGTGTCCATTTGATACTTTATCCAAATGTCTACCTGTTTCTCTTTCTTACTCAGATGCAAACTACATTTTGTGTCAGCATAGGCCTCACCCCTCCATACATGCAACACCCTATGCAAATGATGATAGCTGTGCCATATTCTTGTTTTCTATCTCTTGGATTCAGGAGTGTATAAGTCTTTTGCCTGATGCTCAGGATGCATACTTGACTTAAGTGCTTAGGATATCTGTGTTTGTGGTCCTGTTTTGCAAATTGTCCTGCTTTCTTGCAATTTTTGTAATGTGTACATCCCTCTCTACCTCTTAGATCAACAAAGCTGGACTGAGCTATAAATAAAAGTGAGACAAAGTCAAAAAATAGGGAGAGTTTTTAAAAATGTTGGTCTTACAAACATAGACAGTTGACAAAATAACAGGTTTTGTATTACTATTTATTATGATTTTTCTGATGGATATGAAGTCTGAAACTGAAATGTATGTCATTATTTTCTAACTTCACTCTTTAATGATTTGCCAGTACAAAAGTATAAGGTCAAACTGTGGACATTCTTTGAGAATCTGTACATTTGAGAGGTATGAATGTGTGAATCTTTGAAGCATGAGGCCTATTGTTTGATAGAGGGCACATGTATTCACATAAGTCACTGCTGTCACATATTGATGTAATTGCTGTAAAAATAACCCACCTTATACATGCTTACATTAGCAAGTAACAGTATGCAAGGATATGTCATTCATTTGTATTCTTAGACATTTATTTTTCAATTCCAGGTTCAACACTTACCTTAGAAATCTGGTAGTTGTAAGAGTTTTAATTTGGGGATGACTCTGTGTGATGCCATTAGTACACTACCATTACATGGGCAAGTAAAGGATGTAAATGTTGCTTGGCATCAATGTTACTGTATGTATGTTCATAGGATGAAGATTGTAGCTCCTAAGGTGCTGAGCAAGTGTGTTATCCATTGCTTCTTGGCCAGAGCAAGGGCATATTGTGCATACCTGCATCTGCCTAACCCACAGTAGCTACTAGATCTCCCTGTGATTCTTCACCTGTGTTTGGCTGTGGCAACCTCAACAATGGTGGTGGGATGTGTGGCCCTTCCCCTTGATGTTCTTGCTGAAGCTGTTTTCGCAGCATAAATTGGTGAAGCATGGCACAGATGGTGAATTTTTCAGCGCATATATGAGGATTGTATTGCAGGGCTCTCCCAGATGTATGTAGGCACAGAAATCGCAACTTAATCAGCACTTCAGTTATTGAGTGTGCCTTTCTGATGGGCACTATCAACTACAGTTCCAGTGCATAACCTGCAGCATGCCCCAGTAAATGACCATCAGATATCAGTCCTAGAAAACATCTCATACAGTTGAGAGTTGTGCCAAATATGTGAGTCGTGGCAGTTGTCTGGGTTGCCAACACACACATTCAGGATGATTCCCTTAGTGTTACACATGACCTGTCATTTAATGGAGAGGAAGCCCTTTCTATTTATGTAAACCCTTCCCTGTTCCCCAAGTGGTGCTTTGATCTCTACATTTGTATTCTATGTTACCCATGACTTCAGGGTAGTGTGGTACAAGATAGTACTTCTGCAAAGTTCTGGTTATGTCCTCAACTGCACAGGAAAATCGATGTAGTCATTGGCATGTTATAACATAGCATTCAGGAACTGATGGAGGATCCTGGATGTTGATGCCTGTGACACCCCCAGCATGCCCCTGTTTGTGTCTAGAAGATTCCTGTAGTTAAAATTCTAAGTGGTACACATACCTTAGTCTCTACCAATATTGGATCCCCTCAGATTGCCCTTGCTCTATCTCCCCTGTAGAGCCCTACAATTTCTACCTCATGCAGCTTGTAAAAAGTTAAACTGTGTCTAAACCCTTCTCCTTCTTGGCCATGGTCTATTAGCATCAGCAGCAGCACCATAGACTTGGGCCTGCTGTACACACAGGAATAAGATCAAGAGTTACCAATAGCATTCTTTCTGTGTAGACTAGTTTCCATGGCTGTATTCCAATAGGTTTTAGAATTCACAGGGAAAATCAGTAGTCTACATGATTGCTTTATGGCTTGTTGAATAGCTCCTCCAGCTTAGATTGGTTGATTAGCATACAGTTCAGCTGCTTATGCTGTAATTAGCATGTCACAATGTTTACAATGTTTGTACTGCTCTACATGCCACTTACTGAATATAAAATGGTGAACTATCATGTGTGCATCACAACACAAGTGCACATTACTGTGTAGGCTTTATTGAATATGCCCCAGTGCCTTTTTTAATTTCTCTTTATATACATATATATATATATATATATATATATATATATATATATATATATATATATATAAAATATGTATATAGATATAGATATAGATAATCTCCACTCTGTATATATATATATATATATATATATATATATATATATATATATATATCTATATATATATATATATATATATATATATATATATATATATATATATATATATATCTTTATGATATCCACTCTAGTGTAAATGTTGAGGAAGTAATGTTAAATGCCATGCTTTTATCATACAGTATTTAAATATAAAATTTTGAAATGTTTTAATAAGTTGTTTATATAAGCAGGATTAGTTGGAAATTAGGTGTTTATAAATACATGTTTCGGTAACAGCTACTTCATATTATTATTCAGATTTGTATATGTTGTATAGTGACATTTTTTTCTGTATTTAACCAAATTGTTTCATGCGTTTTCCCATTTAGTTGAATAATTTAGAATTTAACCACAAAGTATTATTTTAATAGTTGAAGCTATAGCATATGTTCCTAATTCAGGAAATCATAGGTTCATAGGTTCATAGGTTCATACTAGGCTATCTGCCCGAGGGCATTTACAAGCCTAGCCCATAGTTTTGTGGCTTACGCCACCCCTTTAGTATGGGGAACTATACCCATTATTTTGCTGTGCCTCTGTTGAGCAGTGACACTGAGGTAATCCCTGGGATATATCTGCGATCTCCCATCCATTGGTCAAGATTTCTCTTGAACAAGGCCAGCGAGGTGCTCTGCCTCACATATACCGGGATTTTATTCCACAGCATAGGGAGTCTTTGGGTGATGAATCTATCCCTCCAGCATGTCCTATTAATAGCCGTGTCGAGGTTTAAGTCTCCCGCCCTTGTGGCTCTGACGGATCTAGATTTTTTGAGGTGAAGCATATTCATCAAATCTGGGTTTGACATGGCCTTGTATGTTAGGCAAAGGTCACCTCTGAGCAAGCGGTAAGCGACTGAATAGAGCTGGAGTTTAGTCTACCATAGTCTATCATAGTCTACCATTTCTTCCATTCTCTTACATGATGTCCAAAAGACACTCTAGGTATGCTGGGATGCCGTAATAATGGGTAACAATGACGATGTGTGTTTGGCTGGGGAATGAAAACGAGTGTCTGATGATGTCTCACCCATCCTGTAAGAAGTTAGCATGTATCCCTCAGCACAAATGGCATCTCTGGATCATGCTGCAGGCCATTACTCATTGTAGGCAAGCAGGACATTGAAGTGAGCATTGTGATCTAACTATGAAACAAAGGAACACAGAAATATGCACTAGAATGGGAGTTTGAGCATAAAGAAAATCTTATTTTTCATGACTGATGTTCTTAGATAGTGAAAGGCATCTGGGAAGAAATCAGTCAACAAGGGATTGGATTCAGTCTTCACAAGCAGAGTCCCTGCATTTTGGGAGAATGAAATGTGGACACATTTAAACACATCACATCTTATCTCCTATTGCATGTTTCCTGTCTTCTTCCTGTTTTCTTGGTTTAATTACTCCAAGTCTTTTGGGTTTCTAATGCCATGACAGGAATGGACTCAATTCCAAAGTCAGGGTATTATTAAAGCTCTTGAAATTAGTACTGCTTCAGTCTTTGTTGGGCAAAAGTGCTCTTTGCAGCACCCACAATGTGCCCAGAATTCACTCTTTCTACAATTCAAATGGAGTTACATGTATTGAAAACATCTCTAAGTATGACTGCCAATTCTTTTTATTAGATTCATTGCTCCTACTACTATTGGAACTGTTCGGTTATCTTTTTTCATATTTTTCTTGTTTCAGTCTGCAAATCCTGATATTATATGATTTCAATGATCAATGCTTTTTGTCTTTTTTTCATGGATTGTTATATCTGGTTTTCTGTCATCTGTTTTTTAAAATTGTTGATAATGGGTTATCCCATGTTATGTACACTTCCTCATTCTGTGTAATGCTTTGTGGTTCATGTTTCCAATGCATTTCAGCTACTTCTGTATTGTAGAGATTGTACAATCTCAGTGCAGCAGTCATGACACATTATTGTGCTTTCAGTGTATCACATCCGATAAGAAGATGTATGACTGTTTCCAATACAGAACTTCTGTCTTTTTCTCCCACAAGTTCAATGGATTTTGTAAACAAATGTGTATGTAGTCCACTACCCACGGCTGCCAATATTAATCATTCATCTTTTGGTTTCAACTCTCCTCTCCTTAGCCATTTCTGTGTAAAATACTAATCAACATGTGGTTGCTCCAGGCGATCTCTATAGTTGCACTATATTTATGTAATTTCCACATTTTGTTCCTTCTCATCTGATCTTTATCCTTATATTGTTTTTTTTTTCAGGCACATTCAAATGCTGTATGATTTTTGTCTGCCTCTGGTTTGATTTCCATTCCTGCTTGACCCTGATATGCGTCTGTTAAACTAAACACATCATCTTAGACTCCCACTCCTCATGTTTCAAACCTTTCATTATGTTTGGATCTGATGAAGTCAGTAGATATGTAAGCGCTTCCATGAATGCAGGTACTTGTAATCATTTTCAAGGGGGCCCATGCTCCTTCAGAGTGAGAACTATATAATCTTGGTATATATATATATATATATATATATATATATATATATATATATATATATATATATATATATCGTTTGATAAGCATGAAACATTTTTCTTGTTTTCCTGTTTAGCTGATCCAATACTTTATGGGGCCAGTCAATCACAGAATTCAGGAAGAGGAAACTGGTTTATAGCTTTGGCTTTGTTCTTAGATGTCATGTTTTCATTATAAGTTTTTGTCTTCTGAAGTATTCCTTACTGATTTTTCTTTGCATTTGTTCATGTTTTATTGCTGATTCTTTATCAATTCCCAGATATTTATGCACTCCCTCCTGCTCAAGTTCCATTATATCACATTTCTGTCCTAGACTGATGTTTTTGTGGTACTGCAACTTTCTTGCTTTAAGTTTTGCATTTGCACATTTATCAAGACCAACTCACCTCTCCTTAATTATTCCTGTGTCAAACCTGATCAAGATGAAATTGTTCCAAGATAATTTCTACTGTGTCTCAAGACAGGTATTTCCACAGTACCTGTCATCACTTTGTCACTGTTACAATGATCCAGTGTTGTTGGTCTGCTGTATTTCTTCAGATTTTCCTTTGTCATATTCCTAATATTCAGAATTTTCAGCAACCACTTTATTTCCTTTTCAAATACTTTCACCTACTTAAAAACATAGATCCAGCCACCTCTTCCACTTCTTTAAGCCATGTTGCAGTCACATGTGTCCTGATTTGTATCTGGCTTTACCCTTGTTTCCAGCATATATATATTGGGTTCATTCCAAAATGATTCAGCTGTTAAACTTAATCATTCCACTGATTTGTTCACCTAGATTTCTTGTAAAGTTCAATGTCTGATTTCTCAATTAAACATTTAATTACTGCTGACTTCCTTCTCCAGTTTTAACCAGATTTTGTCATACATACTAAGATGTGGAAATATAAAGAGCAAGATGTTCCCTTAGAGTGAATATGAAACAAGCCAAAGGACTGCAGGTCAGTAGTTATTTTTCTGTTTTAGTTTTGTCTGACTCACAACAGATCATCCATCATATGCTCCCAGTGTCTGTCCACCAGCTCTGCAGATGCTTTCTGTCTTCTGACTGTTTTTTATTAACAATTTTAATATTTGTGAGGAGGGTGAGGCATCCTGGGGCAGCATGGCACTGCTGCTGAGTGAGTGTTTTTCCTTCCATGGCCTAACCCCTCTTCCTGAACCCATGTACTGCCCAAGGGTCTTGAATTCAATGGTCACTATGGTATACCATTCCTGTTTCTGCTTGTGACAGAGCCACATTTTTGTAGCTGATACACAGACTACAAAAACTCATTTTGCTGAAGAGCAAGTAGCTCAAGCCAAAAGGAAATCTAAGTTTCCAGTGACTGTCATGCTGTGACATCAAAGAGCATATAAAACATGTTTTAGAAATCTAAAGTTAATTGTAATTTTCAGATTCATTAAAATGCAAAAATAAATAGCACTGACAGTAGTAGTTGTTTACTCACGCTGATCTTTAGAGATCATATTTTTATGATATACTAATAAAAAGTAAACAAATAATTAAAAAATTAAAAAAAGCAATTCAACATTTGCATAAAAGCAAGATTATATTAAACTTTTCAGATAAATTGCAATAACAAATTAGGAAATTATACATATCAGCCTTCCTACAGCCTGAGTATTTAAGATACTTGTCCTTTATTAGCATTATAAACAAGATACACTTCATTTTATGATATCTTGTTTTTTTATATATATATATATATATATATATATATATATATATATATATATATATATATATATATAGATAGATATATAAAACACATTATTTTGCAGCATTTCTTACTTCTACTTTTTCTTCAAGGTTTCTTTGCTGGCTTGATGTCATTCCATTTCTGAGGTTCCATGCTTATGCATTTTAAGCAACTAAATGAGACCCCAGGAGTATCCCTTGAAACCAAGAAGGGCTCTGTTAAGCAGAAGTTTGGAAGCTAATACCTGACCTGCTATGCACGAGTGCCCCCTGCTACAGTAAGTGGAGATGAGAAAAGCAATCATCATTCAAATCCTGATATCAGAAAATGTTCAGTTTAATTTCTCCCACAACTATTGTCGCACTTCACAATGCTGAGTATGCACCTACAAATGGAGCTTTGCACTCTGGCAATGCTGATATCAGTTCATTCATCCACAGGATTATAAGCTGCTGTCCTCACACATCAATTGCTTAGTTATGCTCCTCAGTGCATTATAACTTCCTGAGCACATAATAACATCTCTTTACTGAGCATTGAGAATGTGTAGAGTATGCTGAAAAAAATAACTAAATAAAAAGTTGCTGGATGATTTTGTATTGTTTGCATCTGCTGATTCACTGAACATGTGCAGTCATTTATCAGAAAGTGTCTGCACTGCAGCATTGCATTCGTGGTAATGAATATTAAATAAGTGTTTATCATACTGAACATAGCAGCGCTTTTACCTCCCGTCAACATAACTTGCACAGAGTATTTTATAGCAGTGAATAAAGCAACATTTCCTTCAAACAGCGCAACCAATTTTCATAGAAGGCTGCAAAATCAGCAATTCTTTGGCAGTTTATAGCAGCTTTTTGGAAAACTGTGATAAAAATGTGGTCTAAATGAAATTATAGTTCTGGAGACATTTTACAAGCCACTGCTTAAATTTGAAGTTCTTGTGCAAGTCTGACCCTCCTGTGAATGATACAGTTTTAGTATAATACTGCCTAGTATGCATAGCCTTTAACCTCATACTGACTGATTTTATATTTGTTTGTACTTTTGCTTCCAACCAGAAAGAGAGTATAGAAGTTTATCTAGCATATCGAAATGAGGCTTCTTTACTTTAAATAAGAGTGCAGTCAGTAACAAACAGTAACAAAAAGCCCATTTCATCTGGTGGAGGGAAATGAGGCAAACCTGTCAGTCAATTACAAAAGCAATTTCCTCACCTACTATGATTTTATTATCTATAGCCTTGGCCTTTGATAAGTGTGAGCTCTTGCCGGGACGCATACTGCATACATTCATTGCTAGCTTTGAGCAGGAGCTGTAAAAAAATCTGAACAAAAAAGATAGCATTTCATCCCTAAAATATTGACAGTTTTTTATTTACAGACTGATTATATGTGCATATTTTCAGATTAGTGATGCATATTCCAGTTGGTGTTTTTATACTGATGGAATTCTGATGCCACTCCATTTCAGCATTTCTTAGTTTCATGTTTCACATTGCTATAGTTCATCATGCTACTTTATTTTTGATGGTGTTTATGACATGAGGGGTTCAAAAAATCCACCCTGTCTTACCAGTAACAGCTATATACACACTCACAATCATGCACACACATGTACTTATCCTTAGTTATCACTAACAAGCTACATATACACATACCTCATGTGTGTACAGAGACATATAAACGGATATACACTACACGAGGGGGTCATTCTAAAAGGTATAAGGAATGGTGTCCATTTCTGTCAATATGTAGCATAATGAAGAACATCAGCTGTTAAGCTCAGAAGTGTTAGTCTAGCTCCTCCCATTTCCTAATACCTTGAAGAGCTGTTTCGCAGCAATCCTAGAATACAGGAGTACAATTCTTGGTAAAGGCAGCATGTTGAAAGATCAGCACATGACAGTTACAAAAGTAGATTAATCTGTTTCACAACCACATGACTAAAACTCAGCTGACACCAATGACTTAATATGACAAGTTATTCCAAGACTGTATTTCCCCCAGAGCATTCACTTGAATACAAAATATGCCCTCAATGAACATTGCAGTACATATGGCAAAAATAAAACATTCTTGGGACTACTTAATGAGTGTATCTTCCATGAGCTACAGTGTCAAGTACTTGGAGGATGAACTACAAAATGCTTATACTTTAAAAGTTTTGCCAGGGCTGTAGAATTAGTGAAGTATCTTGACTGAGCTAAAGCCTTTGACAGCATTCCTTATTCTGGAATCATGCAAAAGCTAACTCCTTTAAAAATCAACCCATGTGTGATAAGATGGATAACAAACTAGATGAAAGACAGTTGAAAGACAGAACCCAAAAAGTGTAAGTTGCAGGTGCTTCATCAGAAAGTATGAAAGTGATCAACAGTGTCCCTCAGGGCTTGGTGTTAGGACTTCTCCTTTTAGGTATTTACTTGTCAGATATTCAAGCAGAGAGCCATGACATCTACCTAAGTTTTCAGATGATTGGAAACTGGGTCTATATTAAATCACCAAACGCTTAAAAAAACAAATGGTGATTGATCGACCCTATGTAAGCGAAAACTTACAATGTCGAAGTGTCAGAACAGCGATTAAATCGCTGTTCCAACAAAAAAAATAAAAATAAAAATGAATTTCAAACATTACATTAAGTGGGGAGCTTCAACCCCCATACCCCCTCTACTTAACTATACCAACTCCGAAACTGCACTACAATGCCAAAAACAGCAAAGCACTGAAGTGGCCAAGTGAATTCTTTCCCAGGGAAAGAATTCACTTAACAGCCACTTCAATATTTTCCATTTTCAGCCTTTTATGTTCAACCAGTCTTCTAATCTAGACCCTTGGAAACTTAGGGTTGTTGTTAAATCACTTTATGACACCCAAACTCCTCAAGAATTAACTCACTGTAGCAAACTCTTAGAATACTGAAACTGGGCTTAACGTAAATGGTAAAAAGTGTTGTATCATCATTTTGGTAGACATCCCCCTCCTCTCATTATACTATCTAGACAATGCACCTCAAAATGAAAATATAGTCACAGACCTAGGTACATGGTTGGTATCGTCTTCTCTTTTGAGCATCACTTAACAACAGTTGCCAGGAAATCCTTTTATTTATCCCAACTAATTGCCAAAGGAATATCATCAAGGTGATTCAACACTGATCCTTTGAGGAGTATTTCATTAAACATATAAAACAATTAGAAATATTCTAAAGGTTCTCAACCATAAACATCACAGGCCTACATTTCCAGAGCTACCAAGAGAGGCTGGAAGCTCTATCCTTTTATTCAATACCTTATACACTTTGGAGTGGAGATCTCTTTCTTGCTTATGGTGTCATTAGAAAACAGATTGTCCTGAATCTCCTGCTTCTTGAGAAGTATAGTATCTCTCACAATACTAGAAGCAGAGAACTAAATATTCATCAACTCATAAATAAAGCATAATGGAGGGATATGCTTATAACCAGAGCCCCCCTGCATGTTAAGTAGTTTGATTCACTTTATTCCTTTAAACATAAAATAGATGAGTGGATGGTTATCCACAAATTTACTCCAGAATAGATTGGTATGGCCCTTCTGGAGAAAGTGATCCTGTCTGAGAGAGGGTACTAGCAAAGCAAGAATAGCTTTGAGATGTAATAGCCTGGGAATATCGATGAATCTATAGAACATTACTCTAAGCTCTCTAAAAGAAGATGAGTTCTACTGAGTTTACTAAATATATCTTTGTTAAACTGCGTTCTTTAAAAATGTTGTAACACTGTTACACTGCTAATACCATGGGGTTTAATAAGGACATCACACAGTTATTAATTACTTAAGCAATTAATTAATTTTTGTCTATCACGGTACAACTCTGATCACAGCAGGCCAATTTCAGACTTTGCCTGCATCAGGACAGATACAATATGTGAGAAAAAGAAGAAAATAATTAAAAAAATAATCACATTGTTTAGATAAAACACAATAATACACCCTTTATGAATTAAAATATGCTTGCACATTATCATAATTCTGTCATACAAGGACTAAATACAGTATTTATAATTCAGTTGTCATGCTGTAGGTATTATTGCGGTTATACTATTCTATTAGGGAAAAAATGGTGTGAGGGAATACAAGTCATTGACAGCTCATGTGGGAAGCAGAATGCCAATTAAATTAGAAAATAGGTAGAGAAGGGGGGTTTTAGACATTAAATGGTGTAGCCAGATAGGAAGTATGAACATTGAAATTGTTTTTACATTTGTGCTTTGTACTTGGATTGAAATTCGTTCTGAAAGCTTAAGTCTATTTAGTGTGTGGGTGGTGGTAAATCATTTCCAGAGTTTTAGAACCAAAGTTATGAAGAAGTGGTTTGTGTACTGTAGTTGTATTTTGAGGTTTTATAAAACTAGTCTTCAATGACATTGTTCTCTGAGGTTTTAAGTGGTGAGGGGGTAAGGTCTATAGTTGCAAAAGTTTAAACATTTAAGACCCCAAGGAAAGCTTATGTCTTTGGCTTGAAGAAATTTTGCCTTATTTATCATTTAACTGTGATGTTTTAGTATAAGAAGAGGTTAAAGAATTGACATGTTTTGTTGACAAAGCAAGTCTTCTATTCAAGGTAAGAAAAGAGATGGTTATCTTTTACTTTTTTTACTGTGGAGTTGTAAACTGAGGGACTCGTCAGGCCAGATGCCTAGGTATTTCATTGCTGTAGTTATTCAGTTAGCACATTGCTGGGTCAATAATGTTTAAATGCTTTGGCTTCTCAATGAATTTTTGATGTGCTTCAAATAACTTGGCTTTAATTGTAGTTAAGATTAATAGAAGTTCATCACTATTGATTCACTCTGTTAGTGAATGAAGATCATTTTCCAGTTTGCCTCATAGGATGAGTGTAAGGGAACAGATCTGAGTATAGCCATATCATCTGTGTTTAGTATAAAATATACATGTTAAAGAAAATATAGAAGAGGATAAGGTGGTAAGGAAAGAGGCTCATCGTCTCATAGGTATATACTAGACTAATGACTACTAGGGCCCTTATAAGCCTAGCTGTGCAACCCACATGAGATGCCTCTCTCCTTCAGAGACATAGGCACCAGACTGGGGTGAATTTACATTTACCCATCCATTGATCCAAGTTGAATTTAAATAGGTTCAGGGAGGAACTTTGCTTCACTTGGATGAGGAGCCTGTTTCAGAGAATGGGAATTCCCTGAGAAGCACTTCTCTCTCTCTAACATTTCCTAATTGCATTGCAAGCCAAATTTAGGTCTTCTAATCTTTTAGTTCTGATGCTGTTTTTTGCCAATGTGCAAACGGTTCCTCACAATAGGGTCTAGGTCTGTCAGAAGTCTTAATGGTACCGAGTCAAGAGATAGGACTTTGAGATGATCAGCATAGGATATTCTATTTACTCCCATGTATTCTTTTTGTAAGGAAGCTTTGTGGATGCTCCAGTTGCTGCATGTGACTGGTCAGGTATATACCGAATGGGGCATTATAGTCTATGATAGGTCTGGTGAGGGCTGAGTACAGCAGTACGATGATATCTCTGGACTTAGATGCCATGCCTTTGCTTATAAGTTAAGCAACATAGAAACATATTATTATTACCTTAGGCACATGTTGATTAAAGGCTAGGTTACTATTTACATGAGTTCCCAGATGCCTGACTAGGGAGTCATCTTTTAGGGGTGTTTTATTGATGATGTACTTACCTGAAGTGGCTGACTTCCCAAAGGGTAAGGTACTACAATACATTTCATGGTATTAAATGTTAATCCCTGGCTTTAGCACCAAGTGATTGACTTAAGCCCTCATAAAAAATGTTCTTGTCTTGAGGGGGTTTTATGTCTGCTCTCAGTTTGCGATCATCTGTGTACTTGTTTAGCCAGACATCTTTAACATTAGCTTTGACATCCAAGAAGTAGCTGTCAAGGAGGAGTGGCCTAGCAGAGATCCCTGGTGACTCCACTGATAACTGGCCTCCCTTTGGAGGTGTCATTACTTATTCTTACCTCCTGGGTCCCATCAGTGAGCCAGCTAACAAGAAAGCATGTTACCAAAGGGATGTTACCTTGCTCCATAAGTTTGTTGACAATGTCTGTGTGAGGTATTATAGTAAATGCTTTAGTCAAATCTAGGTAGGCAGGATGCACAATTTTCCAAATGCTTTAGTCAAATCTAGGTAGGCAATATGCACCATTTTCCACTCATCCATTGCTTTAATGACCTTTTAAAAGAAGTCCACCACATTCAGTAAACATGACTTTCCTTTGACAAAGTGAAACTGGGATGGATCCAGTATATGGACATCTCCTATGTCCCTGCTGATCATTTCCACTATATTTCTTTCCATGGCTTTGCAAATAACACTAGTCAGACTAATGGGTTTGTAGTTTCCAAGATCTGTTGAAGGTCCTCCCTTATGAAGAGGGATGACCGTCACATTCCTCCACTCATGTGGCACAAAACATGCATTAAGACTATAATTAAATAATGACTCCTGGGGTCTTGATAAATCATATTGTAGACTGTTCAGCTGGCAACCTGTGATGTTGCTGCGGCCCATTGAGGCCATGTTCTTGGCTTTAGCAAGTGCAGCCAGTACATACTCTGTAGCTATAGTTCGAGGGGTTATATTTGGGAGTAATTTTTAGGGATGGTTGGAGGGGTGGGGGGTAAACTTGGAACTGAATTTGTCCACTAACAGGTTTATTATTATCTCCAGGTTCTGTGAATGTGGCATCATTAACCATCAGTTCAGCACATTATTATGTACTGCCCTTGAGGTTTTTGACATAGCAGAAGAAGGCTTTATGGTTATCTTTTACCTGGGACTCTACTTTAACCTCAAAGTTGGTTTTCCTTGACCTAAGTAGCCTTCTTAGTTGCCTATTTAGTTTTAGGAGAGAGCAAATTACTCTTCTTGATCTTTGTCATATTTTTTTTTTTACTTTTCTAGTATATCCTGTTAATTTGGGATGCCACCCAAGAAGTTTGATTCTGTGGCTATTCCTAGGGTTACTTCTGGTAGATACAGTGGCCTCTATGCAGTTATTGAAATGGTTATACAGAATTTCTGGGATTTTTTGTTTTCCTAGGTATTTTTTACTGTACAGGGCACTGCAAACCCATGCAAATGCACAAAATTTGTTACAGCAAAGGAAAAATAGAAAATAACCTAATGATCCTATTGGCCAATAAAACAATTGTACTACAAATTCTTCTGTGTATTTTTGAACTTAAATCACCAAACATCTCCCGCCACAACATGAATAAACCAATTCCTCTTAATAGAAAAACTCAGTAGAACAGACCCACAAGTGCAATGCTATCACAAACCATTTAAACAGCTAGTTGGAAATTCCTTGGTGAAGGTGATGCGTAGACAGTCTTACAGCAGTAACAGTGAAAGGAAGAGCAATTCTTTAAAAAATACAGTGAACTGCACACATAAAAAAGGAGACTGTGGAGATGACTCAACATAAGCAAGTACAATTTAGTAATCAAAGGTATTTAACTTCACCTAAATGGCAATGCATTCAAGTAAAACACTTCTGGAACATATGCTAGGACTCTATGTTTTGCTGAGCTAGTTCCACACCTCTCCAAGTCTTGCATAAAACAGAAGAGAAAATAATTGTGTGGAATAACCTTTAGAATGTGGGAGACAATGGATATGGAAGTGCCATTCTTGACTCTGAAGAGTCTGTTGGTGAGGAAACTGTGGAATCATGAGGTTGCTTGTGGACTGACTTCTATGAGTAGAATATGATTTATTAGGATGGTATGAACAATGTGATCAAAGGCTGCTGAGATATCTATAAAAAGAGTACCAGTTATGTTGCCATTGTCCATGTTAGGCACAGTTCCATCAGAAGGAGTCCTCAGTGTCATTTTTGTGCAATGACCTGTTCAGAATGCATGTTGCTTTAAGGACAGAATATTGTATTGTATTGTAGTGCATTGATCAATGTACTTTTATATTTGGGAGCACATGACCTTTCCAAGTATTTTACATAATGTGGATAGAACACCAATGGGTAATTAGATGAGAAAGTTTGTGTTCTTTTGAACACATTTTGGCTAAAACTATTTTCTAGATGTTGGATATTTTGTTTTGAATACAGAGATTATAAATATTTAATTTATTAGGGAGATGGTAGACAAATCAATCTTCTTCTTCTTTCAGCTGCTCCCATTAGGGGTCACCACAGTGGATCATCTGTTTCCATTTCTTCCTGTCCTCTGTATCTTACTCTGTCACACCAACCACCTGCATGCCCTCTCTCACCACATCCATAAACTTTATCTTAGGCCTTCCTCTTTTCCTGTTACCTGGCAGCTTCATCCTTAGCATTTTTTCCCAATATACTCTGCATCCCTCCTCAGCACATGCCCAAACCAACATAATCTTGCCTCTCTGGCTTTGTCTCCAAACCTTCCAACCTGGGCTGACCATGTAATATACTTATTCCTAATCCTGTCCACCCTTGTTACACCCAGTGCAAATCTTAACATCTTTAACTCTGCCACATCCAGATCTGACCCCTGCCTTTTTGTCAGTGCCACTGTCTCCAACCCATATAACATAGCTGGTCTCACTACACTCTTGTAGACCTTCCTTTTCACTCTTACTGGTACTCATTTGTCACAAGTCATTCCTGACACTGTTCTCCACCCACTTCATCTTGCCTGTAGTCTCTTCTTTACCTCTCTTCCACACTCACCATTACTCTGAACTGTGATCCCAAGTATTTAAATGCATCCACCTTCGCCACCTCTACTCCCTGCATCCTCACCATTCCTCTATCTGTTTAGTACTATTGAGTTTAGACTGGAAATAATTCTTAAAACTCTTACCCCTTTTTTGGATACATTTTGGCCCATTTCCAGTTTTATCTACCAATGCTTCACTGGTTCTAAAGATATTCCAATTCCGAATTAAAACACTCTATGGTTTTAAAATCAACACTATTATGTATAGCCATAGAAACATTAGCATCATATTTTCTATAGTTACTTATCTTTTTACTTTGATTTAATCAAGATCTCTTCTCATCTTCACATAATTTATCTATATGTGCCTTCAGATAGTCTCTTTTTAACATCTTATTACATAACTGACTTGCTTCTTCTTCAAAATCAGTATTTTTTACAGTTAAATCACTTATTCTCTTTAACTGACTTTTCACTATATTCAATTTAGTATGTTCAGGATGCATACTAGTATAATGCAAGTACATATTATTGTGTACTTCTTTTTTATATTTTTAGTTAGTCTAGTTTCTTCTTTAAATACCACTAGATCCAAAAAAGTAATTAACTCATAACTTTTTTTGATATGTAAATTTAAGATATGTGCACACATTATTAATGTAAATAATACAATCACTCAATTCTTTTTCTGTACCTCTCCATAACAGAAAAATATCATCAATAAATCTGAACATCTTACATATATTGTTTCTAAAGCCACTATCCAAAATATGCATTTGTTCCCATCCTTGCATAAACATATTTGCATAACTAGGGGCTAAAGCCGCCCCCATAGCTACTCCATTTGTTTGCAAATATATTTAATCTTTAAAAATCATATAATTGTAGCTCAACACAATATCTATCATTTCCATAAGAAGACTAATGGTATTAGAAGAAAAAACTCTTGATTTTAACAATTCAAGCCTCTCTATTTCCATCCCCTCTACATTGGGAATCATAGTGTACAATTACTTTATATCTAATGTTACCATAATATCTGTTGGTTCTACTTTGAAATCCCTAATTTTAGCTAGAAAATTAAAGCTATCTTTAATATAAGTAACATGCTTGGGTATTACTTTTTGTAGATGCTTATCTATATAAACTGACAGTGCTTCTGTTTTACTATTTGCACTCAACACTATAGGTCTAAGAGGGGGGTTGTTTAAGTTCTTGTAGATGTTTGGTATACCAAAGATCCTGCTTAAGTTAGGGTTACTGTTACTCAGACTTTTTTTAATTTTCTCTTCATTTCTCTCTGTTACAAACCACTCCTCAATACAGGCGTCTATCATTCTATACCCCTGTTTAACCTTAGTCATATTTGTTTTCATATAAAAACATTCATCTGATAATAACTCAAGCATTTTCATTTCATAAACATCTGTATCCAAAGCCACAATAGCACCTCCTTTGTCAGCCTTTAAAAAACAAAATATCATTATTATTAATAAGCCTATCAAAGCTTTCTTTTTCACCTTTAGATATATTATAATATTTAAATTCAGATTGTTTCTCAAAAATTTCTATCAGTTGGGCTTCACACAAATTTAAAAATGCCTCCAAAACCTTATGTAATTGTGGGTTATAACTGCTTGGCTTGTAAAAATGCAATTTATCACTAACTTTATTCATTCATATTATTGTTAAAAGTACATTTAAAATTCAACATTCTAACATAACTTCTGAGCTCATTAACAGTTTGCAATTTGTTCGCTCTTTGTGCAGGTACAAAATTCCAACCTTTTGCCAAAACCAAACATTCAATTTCAGGTAATACATATTTAGAAAGATTCACAATTTTAAAACTCTCAGTACCTAAGTCCTCCATTGTTGCTTGCTGCGATTTCAATTCTCTCTGCTCTGGCCCTTCTTCACAAACCCGTTTTTTTGTTGTTGCTGTTTGTTTTGATTCTGGCACCATTTATTATTGGAGGCAATCCCTTTTGATGTAACCTGAGCCCAGGTTCTATCACCTCCTTCTTTTCTTTGATAAATCTGAATGGGCCGCCCTTCTTTCTTACAGTCATTCATAGTAATACTACTTCCCGGTTCTATATTATCTTCGCTAATGGTATTATACCAATAGCATTACTAGTTGCTCCTGCAGGATCATTGTTTTTAGATTTATTACTTCTTTTCCCTGAAACTTCAGTACAATTCTGAGCATTTGTATTTATCCGCTCAGATCTCCGAACTGTCCCATTTTCGCTGCAAGCCAACACTTCACTACTAGGTATAACATTGTTACGTATCTAGCTCTGTAGTTCCAGACCATATGCTGAAGCCACTCCCTCTTGGTAGTCTCTTACATCTCTCATATTTTTTGAGTTTACGCTGACTTAATGAATCATTTAATTTTATGAGATTTTCTTGTATACCACACATCTTTGTACTAAAATTATCCGCGGATGTCGCTTGTTTTAATTTATTAAAAATTTCACATATTCTGTTAGAAGTACTGGCAAGGGTTATTGTCTTACAGTCCATTAGTATTTCCATGTATTGTAACCCCGCCCTTTGGTTTGTCTCTAACCACTTGTCAATTAATTATTTCGGCGAGTCTTTTCCGGCTGGTAGATTATTCACTCTCAAACATTTTGGTACTCGTTTCTCTTTCAAACTAGTCTCAAAAAAGAGATTGTCCCATTGTAATCTTTTATTATTTGGAAAGTTCTTTCTCTTATTTTTTAAACATCTCCACATGATTCACTGTAGAGCTTGGTGTTATATTCAATGTCACATGAAATGTCTTTTTAAAAATGTTTTAACAAATTATTTACTAATTAGTCATGTGAAAAATGTGAACATGTCTGCTGATGGTATATAAGTTTGCCATTTTTACAAAGTTATTTATTTATTATTTATTTATTTTACGTTTGTTAACCGGGATGGTCCGACTGGATACATGTCCTTTTTCAGCGGAGGCCCGGGGAGAAAAGCTCCAACAGAGTTACATGGATAATTAGGTACAGTAAATGAGCTGAAAGAACTTAACAAAAACATAGGCTATTTACATACAAGTACAAGACTGCCATTACTATTTCTGAGATTACTACAAATGTAACATTATTAACATATTAGCAAGGATGGTAGGCAGTATAATGACATAGAGTTAGACAGGATACATATTTCTTTATCACAGTATACAAAGTACTTATCATCTTAGTTAGTTGTTTACGTTTTAGTTAATGGCACAGAGCTAGTCTGGGTTTGAGCAAGGACATAGCCAGTGTGACTTGAAGTGGAGTTTTAGACTATTTTTGAATTGACTTAGAGAAGTTGCAAGCGTGATGTTATTTGGGAGAGAGTTCCATATTTTACCAGTGGTGTTGGCAAATAGCGCGTCACCACCTAGGTTGAGAGATTTAGTTGTTTGGAAAAGGAGTCTGTTTGCTGAGCCAAGGCAGCTTAGACTGGAGTAGGGAGTCATTAAGTTTTTTAGTGCTGGGGTATTCTCAGGTTGTTTAAGGATTTTGAAGGCCTCTATGAGATGGGACTGGTGAAGAAGGTGTGGGAATTCTATCCATCCAAGCTTTTTCAGGTTAGTACAGTGGTGTGTTCTGTAGGGTAGGCCTGTAACGAACCTGGCAATGTGATTATAGCAGGATGAGAGCTTGGCCAGATCAGATTTGTTAAGGTGAGTGAGGACAGGAGAGGCATATAGTAGGGTAGAGAGAAGGTGTGAACGGGCTGTGGCTGCCCTGGCATTTGGGGTAAGGAAGGCTTTAATTCTATATAGGGTCCCAAGTTTCTTGTTGACTGACTTAATGGCTTGGTTGATATGTATATCAAATCTGAGTTTATTGTCAATGTTTACTCCTAATAGCTTTGTATAGGTGTCTGGGGAGATGATGGTCCCATTATTGGATTTTATAGTGAAGTTTTCAGTCGGAGATCTATTGGTTGGGTAGAAGAGAAGTAACTTGGTTTTGTTTGGATTTAAGATCAGGAGATGGTTGGCAAGCCAGTTTTCGACTTTGGTGAAGCTATGTTGGGTGGTAGTTAGTAGATTTGCAAGAGAGGCATTGGAACATATTATAGTCGAGTCATCTGCATATTGAATGCAGGTGGCTTCAGGGATGACTGTTTGGATGTCGTTTATGAAGACTGAAAAGAGGAGAGGTCCTAATATGGAACCTTGAGGAACTCCTATGGTATTTGGTAGTAGGCAGGAGAGCTTGTTTTGCCACATTACTGCTTGTTGTCTCCCAGTGAGGTAAAAAACAACAGAAAGCACTTGAAAGCACCAACAAACACCAAACAAGTGCTACGAGCCAAAGGAAACTGCAACCACGAGTCCACTTCAAGTCTTTAATAACAGCTCCACGAACCATCCACATTAACGCAATTACACAACATAAATACCCAGCGTTTTCATCCAAACACTTGGACTTCATCAGACAATATGTTCCCATTTAATTAATCTATTTATACTAAATTAATAACCCTCCAACCAATGTAAAGCCCCCAAACACATTCAAAATTAACCTATGAACCAACAAGCCTCATTAATATTAATGTTGAATTAAAACATAAACTATAAAATACGTATGCATAACATTTAAAATGTCTAAATACATTAAAAACCTATAACATTATAAATATATATAAATACAATACATAAATACATAAATTGAATTAATTACGATAATTCAACCATTATAAAATAAAGTGCTTGTGCTTACTAGCATATTTAAACATAATGAAACATCTCCCTCTACTGTCAAGATTCAATATTGCACATAACATTCCATAAACACAATAAATACCAATTCCTTTATACAAAAATGAATTTAAAAACTAACTAACTAATATTCATAAATACGTTATACTTTGCTTGAATATAATTTCATAAATAAGTAACATAAATCATACATCAAATCCTACCACTTACTATGTTTATTAAAAACTCCTAAATTTTATTAGCCCTTATTTTTAATAAGGATGATATACTCAAATAATCATTTATCCCTGGTTTTTTACTAGTCTCCAGATGCACCTGCCACCACAATTCCTTACTCTCCAAAATCTCTTCCCAAATACCACCTCTTCTATCCTTTTCCACCTGTTGTAACACAAAGAAATAAAATTTGCATCCTCTACATTCTTTGCTATGCTTAAATAAAGCACTAGTCTCTTTCCCTTTTTGCATATCATATACGTGTTCATATATTCTTTTCTTTAGTTCTCGTTCTGTTTTTCCCACGTAATATGAAGGACACTTATCACACGTTGCCAAATACACCACCCCTTTTGTATCACAACTATATTTACCTTTACTCTTAATTAGGATATTTCTACTATTTATAAATATCTCACTCTTATTACTGATATATGTACATTGATTACACCGTCCACATTTGTACGTTCCTACTTTCTTTCCCTCCACATCGTTCTTCCTATACTCCATATCCTTTTTGTTTTCTAACATATTTTTTATACTTCTTGAATTTCTAAAAATAATCTTTGGTTTAAAACAATTAATTCCTTCTATATCCGTTAAAGCAGCAAATTTGTCCCATTCTTTACTTAAAATGTTTCTTATTCCCATGTTATAACTGTTATACTCAATTATGAGATTTTTATGGTACTGATTATCCTCAGTCACCCTATCCTTACTTTCTTCTCTTATTGTTTTAAAGTCCATTCTACCCATAATTGGTTTGAATCTGTCTGCCCTACCAGTTTCCACTTCCCTTCTAATATCATATACAAATTTCTCTGGGTATCCCCTTTCTATGAACATTTTTTGCAGAGTGTTACATTCAACCAAAAAGTCTTCATCCAGGGTAGTCATCCTTGATCCCCTAACAAACTGCCCTTTAACTATATTACGCTTGCAGTGTAGGGGATGCGCACTTTCATAATGCAAATAGGAATTAACGTAAGTTTTTTTCCTATATACCCTGGATGAAAAAGACTTCGAAATGTTATTTTTAACCAATTCAATGTCTAAATATTGTAGAACCTCATAGTTCATATTATATGTAAATTTAAGGAAGTCTGTGGTTTTCCCAATATATTCTAGAAATTCGTTAAATCTTTCATACCCCCCTATCCAAAAAATAACTATATCGTCTAGGAATCTTTTATACAGGATCCATTCCTTCCTAAACTCTGATTTTAATATGTATTCTTCTTCCCATTTGGACAAGACTATATTAGCAAATGTTGGTGCACATGCTGCACCCATGGACACCCCAGTCCTCTGTTGAAAATATTCTCCATCAAATAACAAAAAATTGTATTTTAGGACGGTGTCCATGAGTGCCACTGATAAAATCTTGTCTTCTTGTGTCATAGTCTTGTCCAAGAATACACATTCCTCAAACCACTTCATTCCACTGATATGTGGTATGCAGGAGAAAAGATCCACTATATCTATAGTTATAAATATTAGGTCGGTACTATAACATTCAGGTGTTAATTGTTTTAAAAAATCCCATGAGTCTTTGAGTATTACTTTATTACTTGTCCAAATATGTTTAGTTGTGATATCTATATATTTTGCTAGGGGTTCTGTTTTGGACCCTCCTGCAGTAACTATGGGTCTTAAGGGTGGGTCTATCACATTTTTATGGACTTTCGGGATTCCGAACATAGTGGCCATCTTAGGTTTTGTAACTGTTAGAAACCTGTGTAATTCAGGTTTTAACACTTTTTCTAACACAAAATCATTCAGCATGTTATCTATTCGAAAATATGCCACATTTACCTCATTTCTAGAGACTACTGAATATTTAGTTTCATCTCTTAATATCATGTTCATCTTTCCCTCATAAATTATATTGTCCATAATGACGACACCCCCCCCCTTATCAGGTTTCATTACTCTGATCGTGTCCTCATTAATTAATTCTATTAATGCTTCTTTTTCATCTTTATTTAAGTTGTTATCGCATATTTTCCCATTATAATTTTTATGTTCAGATCTAATACCTTCTTCCAGAATTCTTTCAAAATTTCAGTAACTGAGGTAACAAAGGTGGATTAAAAGTAGATTTCTTTTTCAATTTAGTAACTCTATTGTCACTAATATAACCATTACTACTTGCCAAGACACTCAAATTTATTCTTCGCATAAACAACTTGGTGTCCAGAATTGTGGTGGCGTGTCACCCTTTGAACTAGGAATAAATTTAAAACCTTTACTAAGTAATTTGAAGTGGTTAACCTTAACCTCAAAATTACCATAATTATAAATTGAAAAGTCCTTATATGTATGAATAACCTTATTTACAACATTAATATCACTTACTTCATTTCTATCAAAAATCAAACTACTTGAAGAAAGGGTGTTGATCAATACCTCCCCCTCCCCCTTCTCCCCCCCCTCCTGTAAAAATTTTCCCTATAATTGTGAGGCTTATATACTTCTTCTGTTTCCCTTACTAAGGGAGGAAACTCTTGGTCATAGGTAAAATTATCCTGAAAATCTGAGTGACTGAAAATGGGTTTATTCCATTTCCTATTGTTAGCAAAATTATTCACATTCTTTTAGAAAAATTAGGTTCTGGATAGTTAGTCCCATTTTCATATTCATTAATGTCCCTATGTAGTTTTCCTATTTTACGTTGCATAACCACATTACATTTCTCATCAATTTCATGCCTAATATTATAATATTGTTGTTTCTCTTCCTTTATGCTAAATATTAGGTCATTTTTAATAGCATCATCCAATTCATCAATGTCCTTAGTCAGGCTCTTAATATTTCTTTCATTCTCTTCCATTATTAATTTAATAACATCTAAACCACATTGATTAAAAACCTTAAGCAAGTTTTTATGAAAAATAGAACCACTGATGACATTGTTTGGATATTTACAGATACGCAAACCTTTAGGAACTATTTCCTTTTTTAAGCATTCAGATAAATATGCATTTTCTATATGTAGCGTTTTAAATCTAGTCATAAGGCTTTTAAGCTTGTCAATTTTGACCACATAAGTCTCTCCTTCTTGTCTGTCCAAACCAACATGTGAATCAAAACCAAAGTCAATATTCTTGTTCAACCAGTCTCTAATACTGACATGGTTAGAACAATCAGTACCTTTGCTAAGATCCGTACGAGCTGGTTTCTTCCGTTGAGCTCCTACAGCTGTTCCTCGACGCTCATTAGTCACTGCAATCCCTTCCGATTCCACCCCTAGGATGCTTGGAGTAAAGGATTAAAATTAGTTGCTGAACCCTCGGAAAAGTCGCGGCCGCCATCATCTTCGCCCTAAGCTGCCTCTTCCGTTTACTTCGACCATTATGCTGCCATACTTCCTCAAACTCAGGTCCACCGCAACCAACCTTGGATTGACTCCCTAACATCCTGTGGCAGAGGGGAGTGAGTAGATCGATGAGCTCGGTCAACTGTCCAATCAGCTTCCTTGATTGGCCGAGCTCCTCCGATGCTTCGAACTCATTGCTGTCCTTTTCTTCTTTAAAAGTTTCCTTAGCCCAAAGAACTCACGAACTGGATAAAAAACAACAGAAAGCACTTGAAAGCACCAACAAACACCAAACAAGTGCTACGAGCCAAAGGAAACTGCAACCACGAGTCCACTTCAAGTCTTTAATAACAGCTCCACGAACCATCCACATTAACGCAATTACACAACATAAATACCCAGCGTATATACAGTGTGACTTTATTTGGGAGAGTTCCATATTTTAGTTCATTTTTTACCAGTGGTAGACTGGAGTAGGAGTCACAAGAAGTTTTTTTAGTGCTGGGGTACTATGAGATGGGACTGGTGAAGAGGTGTGGGAAATCTATCCATCCAAGCTTTTTCAGGTTAGTACAGTGGTGTGTTCTGTAGGGTTGACTGACTTGGGGCTTGTGATAGTATATATCAAATCTGAGTTTATTGTCAATATTTACTCCTAATAGCTAGATGATGGTCCCATTATTGGATTTTATAGTGAGTTTTCAGTGAGGGAATCTACTATAGGTGGGAGAAAGAGAACTTTTGGTTTTTGTTTTTTAAGATCAGAGATGGTTGGCAAGCCAGTTTTTGACTTTGGTGAAGCTATGTTGGGTGGTAGTTAGTAGATTTGCAAGAGAGGCATTGGAACATATTATAGTCGAGTCATCTGCATATTGAATGCAGGTGGCTTATGAAGACTGAAAAGAGGAGAGGTCCTAATATGGAACCTTGAGGAACTCCTATGGTATTTGGTAGTAGGCAGGAGAGCTTGTTTTGCCACATAACTGCTTGTTGTCTCCCAGTGAGGTAAGCATGCAACCAGTCAAGGGCTGGAGTATCTAGATACAGGGTTTTAAAGTATATAGAAGTAACTGATGGTTTACCATATCGAAGTCTTTCGATAGGTCCAGGAAGAGAGCGGAGGATTTTTTTTATTATTCCGGTTAAGATTAATGTTTTCAGTAAAAGAGAGGAGGACAGTGGTTGTACTATGATGGGGTCTGAATCCATGTTGAGAGTCTGTGAGTAGTTTATTTTGGGTTAGATAGAGCATTAGTTGGTTGTGCATGCACTTTTCCATAATTTTGGCAAGTGGTGATAGTATGGCTATAGGTCTATAGTTGGATAGTTCTGTGGATGAACCTCCTTTGTGGAGTGGAATAACATAGGTTATTTTCCAAATTGAGGGGATTGAGGCCTCAGTTATGGTTCTGTTAATTAGGATTGAGATAGGGTAGGCTACGACATCTGCAGCAATTTGCAGGTATTCAGCCGGCAGAAGATCAGCTGAAAGGGTGGTTGGCTTCAGTTTTTTCAAAAGGGATCTGATAAAGGATGTGGACACTGGCTGGAAGTTAAAAGAGAGTGGTGAGTCGGGTATAGTGTTTATAGAAGTGTGGGGAGGAGAAAGTTGGTTAGCTAATGACTGGATGGTTTCTGTGAAGAAAGTATTGAATGAATTGGCTATATCTTCTGGGCTCTTGTCAGATAATGTTCCTGGGGTCGGAGTAGTGGATTTGCCTGGTTGGAGAAGATTATTTATGCTTGCCCAGTACTTTTGATGGTTATTCTGATGTTTATGTTGCAGATTGTAGAAGTAATTTTTTTTATCTAGTATGATGGCTTTTTTAGTCTCATTTCTAAGTTGTTGGAATTTGATACGATCTAGTGGTAGTTTGGTAGTGCGCCATTTATCCCACGCTTTGTCTCTAGTTGTTATTTTGGTTTTGGTGTCTGTTGTTAGCCAGGGTGCTAGTTGAGTTTTAATTCTTATTGAGCGTTTAGGGGCATGCGAGTCAAGTACAGTAAGGAATGAATTGTTAAATGATGACACTGCCTCATCAAGGGGAAGGAACTTTAGTTTTGTCCAGTTACATGATTTGAGTTCAAGTTGAAATTTAGTTGGGTCAAAGTTTTTCTTGGATCTGATAGACCTATAAATAGGTAAGCTTGTACAATTAATTTTGTCTTTCATGATGTATGTGAGCAGGTGATCACTAAGATCATTAGGGAGAGTTCCAGACATATAGTTCTGGGGATGACTGTTGGTGAGTATCCAGTCTAGTATACTCTCTTTTGGTTATTGTTACCTGTACGTGTGGTAGATGATATTATCTGAGAGAATCCATGTAGGTTAACAGGGATGGGGTTGGACTGTGCTGTGCATTGGTTCCAGTCAATATTAACATCGCCCAGCACAATGGTTTCTTGAGGGTAGTTGTTGGCTATCCAATGTAGAATGACCTCTAGTGTTTCTACATTGTTCCCAGGGGGAATATAGGTGACAATTAGGTTAATGCCCTTATGATTATTTAGTAGAATTTTTAGAGCTAGTATTTCAGCATTAGAGACCTGGGGTGGTTGTATAGGGTTAGTTATGATGTTAAGTGTGCTATTATATAAGACGGCTATTCCACCTCCTCTTTTCTTTACTCTATCTGCCCTAAGTATATTGTAACCAGGAGGCAGGATCTCATTGTCTTTGGTTGATGGCCAGAGCCATCATTGTCTGAAGAAGTCTCATTGTAAAGAATTGGAGACGAAAGTGCTTAACGTTGGAAGAATAAAGGATTACTCATTGCTTCTGTTGCCTTACTTTGTTTTGTTCTTGTGGAGTTGGAGTATTTGCTGCTTTTTAGAGTTCTTCTAAATCTTACCATTGAAAATACAAGGTGGGTGAATTGTTTGCTTTAACAAAAGTTGCAGGAAATCAATTACAGTTTTAGGTATCATGAGGTATAGCAGCAATGCTGATAGTATAGTAAATTTACAACCTTTTTCATGTCTCAGCATACTTTCTTTACTCTGCACCTGGCTTTTTCTAATATACTTAGCCTGACACTGTTTTAGCCATCCTGTAGCCTGATTATAGGGCAGAATCTGGATGTTTATCATACTAATATTTAAAGTAGCTCAGGTTTCAGTGAAAACATTTTAATTCAAAACTGCTTTTTGGTTTGAATGCATGGATTTACATTATTTTATCAACCAAGTAACCCAACAGAGGGTTCACAACAAGTATGTGTTATTACACATTTGCAATACAATGATCATTGTAACAAAAGGAGATACTGCCAGCACAGCTAGCTGGAATTTTGTAAATAATTATATGTCATTGGTGCATATCGAAAAGATTTACACAAGATGCTTGTGTTACAAATGTATTAGAACTGTATGGCATGGGTATATCAAACTGCTCGTACAGATGAGTATGTTGAAAAGGTATTTCTAAAATGCTGTGTTTGAAATGTAACCACAGTGTATCCTACTGGAAGAGAACAGAAATATATCTGCACTGCTTTAACTGTTTAAATGCATATGTTTAGAGAAAACTGGAGGGTTAACCTCAGCCCAGCAAACTTTAGAAAAATATCTGAAATTAAATCACTTTATAGGCTATGCAATAAAGAGGCTATCTTGCAAGTTTCCAATGCAGCTAGAGACACAAAGTCTGTACTAGGAAGCTTTCTGTATTGTCTTTGCAGTGAACTAATTGCTACTTTAGAAGCATGAAGGAATGCAATTGTTTTATGACTTCCAGCATCTGCCAAAGATTTGAACAAAAGCCATTGTCTATTTATTTTTTACGGGTAGATGCTAAATACTGCCAGCTTCAGCAATGGGGGGTTTACTTGGGAACCAGAAGTTGGATGACAAGAAATAATGCCATGCTGCAAGCTATCCCAGCAGTTATATTTTAGATATTAATTTGAGAAGTCTCTTAGTGAGACAGAGCATTCTGCATTCTGTCTCAGACCTGACAACAACAAGAAAAAACATTCACTGCATCTGCCTTGCTCTATATAAAGTAAGTTTCTAGGCAACAGTATAATTCTTTTAAATTCAGTCAGAAATATATTGAAGCTTAGTTTAGATAATTTTCTTTATTTGTACTAACCTGTACTGCAATATTATTGTAAATATGTCCTGCATTTTTGAACTCTGATGTCACTATAAATATATACTGAAAATGTTCTTGTTCTTTTATTATTTATTATTAAATATATTTAAACCATTCATTGTGGCTGATCTGTGTAGAAATATTCAAGTTTTGAGAGTATTTGCATATTTATTTGGTGCCACTGTGTAGGCCACTCCTAAAAGCCTTGCTCTTGGTCAAACTAACATTTATATCAATATTAATATTACACAGTAAAATTGATCACCCTTTTGTTAAGGGCATTAAAGTAGCTGTCAAAGAGTGACTGGTGGCAGTGGAAACTACCTTATAGTCTGGGCAGAAGACGGCATAGCTCATAAACCTGTGCCAGCCTTATCCAGGTGTGTGTGTGTGTGTGTGTGTGTGTGTGTGTGTGTGTGGTTAGAAAAGGTCTTAGAGTGGCAGGTAATAACTAAACATATTTTAGTAGATGATTTAGAGGGATAAAATATAGATGCATTTGGATTCCAGATGCAGACTGAGGACTAGGGATGGTACCTGAAATAGGGATGTAAAATGGGGAAGTGTATATGAGGAAGTAAGGAGTCCATAGGTGTGGGAACTAAGGCTGAAAGGAAAAACATTAAGAGAAAAGGAAGGAGAAACATGGTAACAAAGTGGTTACAGGGAATAATCCCGTGGTATGAAAAGGAGTTTGAGAGGTTTAAACAGCAGAAGGGAAAAGGGGGATTGTTATTTGTCAGTATGAAGTGCAAGGATGGAACTCAGCAATATGAATTTGAGTATGCGTATATGTGTTAATAAATGCTTGTGCGTGAATACATGGGGAGGATAACTTCCTGCTGTTGGTAAAACATAGAGGTGGAAGGTATTAGTTAATATCCTTAGTCAAAGAATGTAGAATTTGGGTGGTGTTGGTAGCTGATGGTTAGAAACTGTTGTGTGTATTAGTGTGCTGGTTCTTTGGTTTAGCAGTAAGAAAACTGACTGAATGTTTGTTGTTTTCAGGTTTCCCTAAATACTGGGCCAGAAAGAGAAAAGCAATGACATTTGTTATCTAGTGTTCTTAGAGAAGTTTGCAAGCTATGGCCAAGTTACGATTATTGTTATTAGTTAGTAGGTATGTATGGGGTTTCTTAGAGCTATAATAGGTACAAGGATAACATGGTGTGGTGTAACCTGTAGAAGTGGATCTGGGTATTTCTAAATGTAGGACTGGTGGTGGTGGTGGCTGGAGATGGGGTAGGAAGGTAGCATAGCTAACCACCAGTCAAATGGAGCAGTAGTGATTCAGTGAACACAGCTATTGAGGACACCTAGAGCAGCATGGAAGACAGCCTGAAGGTGATTCAGTGTGTAAAACTAACTGGATGACTGTAAATTTGCAGGTGAAAAGACATGAATATATTCTCCCTAACAAGTATTAAACAGTATTGTGGAGAAGATAATAAATGAGATTTTAAATGGCAGCTGCAACAAGTAGATAATTGCATGTGGTACACACAGAAAGACTGAGGTTGTCCATCAGCAACAGAAACATTTCAAATGCTTACCAAATCCTGGAGAAGCAGTGAAAATATCTACTTTGGCCGCAATAGTATAAGACAGGCCAAATGCTTTAGTAAAGGTCTGTGAAAATTTATTAAGCACTTAGTGGTAAGAAACAAGCACAACACAGTACTTTAAAATGTATGGTCCTAACTGGAGATGGGTCCTATACTTCTGGGATGTAGTACACCAGAATCATCTGACTGATTTCAGGGGGCTGTGAGTGGTTCATTCCAAAAGGAAAGCACTAAAAGCAGTAGTTTACCGCATAGGGCCTCTCTGGAATGAGTATTCTACTTCTGTAATACAGCACGCTACAGCCCTTCTAAGCCTGAGGAATTGTAAGTGTTTTAAACTATTAGGAAGCTGCTAAAAGCATAATGGTTTAAAGTTTTTGGCCCTGCTTGGGGATGCATCCTATATCTCCAGGACATAACACACTAGAGCTTCTGATTTTGAGAGAGAGTGTAAGTGTTTGAAGTCAAAACAGACTCTCTACAAGCAGTAATGTGAAGTATGTGGTACTGTTAGGAAATGAGGTTTGGTAACAAATCAGTTTGTCCAGGGAAATCTTCAGAAGGGGGTTAGATAAATATATTAGTGGGAGTTAACAGGGTGTGGGGGATAAAAGGATTAAATAGGAAGGAGGGGTGATTGGGAAGAAATGAGGTATATGGGGATACTTCAGCAAAAAATTTCCAGATAGCTATTCGAGCGGTTTATGGTAGCGTTGCACTTTCTCATCTACCATGTTTTTACATTAGGAGGACTGGGTTTATTCATCTTGTGGCAGGAGGTGTTTATCCGAGTTGGGAAAAACACAAAAAGACTCATAGTGTAGTCATTTCATTGGTCAGACGGCCCATTAGTTAGTTTTTTTGTTTTTTCTGTGCTGCTATAAATTTGCACATACCTTTGCCCTGTATAGTAGCAAACACCTAGCAAACAAATTTTCCTTGTGGAATGGTCCATAAAATTCTACCCTGTAAAAGCAGCAATATAGCACAAATACCTCGTGCCCTGACAAATTTAGAGCAACCAGCGTCGACTGGCAATACCTACAGCTTTAGTAGAATTAAGTATTGTGTAATCATTAAAGTTTGTGGAATTTAGTAATGTTTAGCATAACCTGCCCCAATAAAGCACCCTTATTGCTCTGCACCAATAAAGCATCCTTAATAGCCTTCTAACACAATACACCACCCATCTGTATCTCACAAATCAAAGGCCTGGACAGTATGGATATGCAATATCCTAACTTCTCTGTGGCCAGCTTGGTGGACATGGGCATCTTGAAACAATGCAGCAATTGTCTCATGTTTACTGAGGAACTTGCGGGAACTTGCTAAGGCAAAGTCAAATCCATGATAACCTCCTGTAATTATTACAGGAGAGCAGGCAGGCCTCGGGTTACTGTTGGATGGTGGGTCGGTCAGTGACAGGTGGTTTGTATAACTATATATATATATATATATATATATATATATATATATATATATATATATATATATATTTGTTTTCCTCTCCATTGCTGAATGGTAGTGGCTTGGATGGAACTAAATAGTAGGGACTGTGATGGTGGTGGTAGTATGCTTGTTATTGTGGTGGCTTTTGCTAGGTTGTTTGTACTTTCTTGGCATGGGGTACCTTTACAGCTTCACAGGATCATTGTTACAGGGTAACTGGTTCATGGATATTTATTTATTAAAAAAAAAAAGAATTTCTCTCTCTTTATAAAATAAAGCTGAAGGGATATTTATAACAATACAGCTGAGGAGATAGACGGTAGATGTTGCGTGTGGTTGGCTGCGATTTCTTGTTGGTCTTCTGGACTTTTGCTGCTGTTGGCTGGTGATGGTTGTTATTTGGAGCTGTGGGGTGAACGGGGTTTTTTTGTGGGGTTGGTTCCTTGTGTCGGTCAGTTCAGTGGTTGAGTCAGGCACTCCATTGGACCCAGGAAACAATACAACCCTTAATTTTCAGACCTCGTATACAATTTGAGGCATTCCACTAAGCTGATGCTGCCAGGGGCTATTTGCAGGCTCCAAGTAAAGTGGAGTAACAGCTGCTGCTGTGTATGCGCAGTGTGGTGCTAATCGTCAGCCAAAGGGGAGTGTGCAGAGTTTTGCAAGATGTACAGAATTGTGCATCATATTTTTTGTACTTCTAGTAAGTAGGAATATGCTTATAGGCTGCACAGAGGTTTCCAGACAAACCATCCAGATCCATGCCTAGGTAAAACACATTATTCTGAAAACTTCCATTTCAGATAGCAGTTATAAATGAGGGCAGACATTATGGTTGGACTTCCTAGCCTTCCAAAATTCATGTTAATGCAAGACTTGGTATTCATACAACTTTCTCAGAACAATGTTTGCAGTTACTGCCCTTTGTTTTCTTCATTTGTCTCCTGTTATTCATGCTATTCGTAACACTACAGGTAGCATACATGTTATGGCTTAAGGTATTGTTTTGCTTTGCCTTTTCTGAAATCGGCAGTTGGAGTAGCACAGAAGGTAGTAGACTTGCCTTTCCCATTGCTGTCCTGTATGGGTTTGAGTTCCTATCCTTCCAGAAATGTGTGCTATCATAAGCCTGTTAATGCTAGTCACCATCTAATTTTATAACAGCAGTAGTTAAAATGTGTTGATAATTTCTGTGCCTTTGTCCTCCTATTTTTATGTCTGTTTTTTTTCAAAGTTTGCTGCTAATGGGTGCAGATGTGGGTAGTTGGTTGGAGGGGTTGGAGAATGTCTTGGTCAGGTCACCCCTTGTGTTCTCTTGGGGATCGCTCAAAAAAAAAAAAAGCTAATCCATTCGTGATTGTACCTTTTCAACTGTACAGACTTTCGCCGGATGGCCTCACAGTTTTGGTCTGTTTTCCATAATTGCATTTGATGGATATCAAGAGCTGTTAGCTTCTTTGGCTTACAAGATGGTAAAAGCTAGTTTTGGCATTTCTTTGGCTTTATTTTTTGTTTGTCTTTTTTTTCTCTTTCTTTTTCTGCTGTGTGGTATTGACTCATTGTCTTCCGTCTCGGCTTTTACGAGTTTGCACTGTGTCCAGGTTGCCTCGTGTTTGATTGGTTCTTAAAAAAAAACACAGAGAAGAAAAGGGATATGTTTGTGGTCTAGTAGTAGGGAAGTCATTGGCAGTGTTCAAGTGGGGTTTCAGATCTTGTGTCTACCAAGCTGTGCATGCTGGCATAGTTCCGATTGTTTTTCTAATTTCATAGGTTTACGCGGGTGCATGCTGGCATGGTGGTTGTTGGTCCTTGGTGAGAGGTTGCATGGGGGGGGGGGTTCGGATGTGGAGTATCAGCTTCTTGTGTTGCAGGCTTAGACTTCATGGTTGTGGAGATGTACTGGACTGAGATATGAAAATTGGTGGTGATGAGCCAGAGGCAGCAATAAGTCATTTAAGTGAGACTGCGGACTACGGTGCCAGTGTGGCTTGGTCCTGTTTCTGTTACTCAGTGGTTGTGTGTTCAGGGAATGGAGTCTTGTCATGGCTGGGGTTTGTCAGGGGAAGGTTGAGAGGTGTGAGTTTTGTGGGTTGCACATGAGTGGTCCAGCCTAGTGGCCATGGGGGAGGGTTATGCCATACATAGCTCTTCATTTCCATGTAAACAGAGTTAGAAATAGTCAAGAGAGAGTTATAGGACTTGCATTTGACTTTAAGGGTTCTCTAAGATAATGTAAAAGTATTCAGATGTGTGTTTGTTTTCCTGCATCTTTTGAATTCCAATATTTTTTGTGGGTTACATAGGGTAAAGGCCATGCAATTAATGATCCAGGTGGACCCCTGGCAGCATCTACTGTTAAGAGTTTTTCTTTGAGTGTGTGCTCAGTGATTACACTTCTTTTTTCTGTTCTTTGCGGAGTGGGCATCAATTGGTGGACTGAAGGAAGTGTTTTTGAAAGGTGGTGGATGCTGCTGCAGTGGATGGGTTTTGGCATAATGCGGTTTGCAGGTATTCCTATCTTGGTAAGTACTCACTTAGACATGTCAGACTTGGTACAAAGTATGGGAATAGGTGAGTAAAAGGTAAGTCATAGTCAGGGTGAACTAGGTTTGGGATTTTGTTTAAGGTGATTTGGGGTCTGCCACAGCGGGTGGAGTTACCACAGCATGCTTTTGGGGACAAAGTTTGGGAGCATGATAGTGGGGCTTTTACGTGCCTTGGGCATGCAATGCTTTTCCAGTTAGCACTGTTGGGGAAAGCTAGGGATGAGGATGGATTAATGAGTTGCAGCTCTTCAGGTTCCAGAATTTTGCATGTCAGGAAGTTTGACTGTCTTACTTGTTGGATTTATGGCATTCTCTTTATCGAGCGCCATTGGGTAAGGCTTACTTGAGGAATGCATGCTGATTAGGCATTGTTGCAGATTTGTGTATAGTAATTAATGGTAGGACATTTGACCATGAAAATAGGGTTATTCCAGGGGATTTGCAATTAAAGATGTGACAGCACATTTACAGATGGGGGATATTGTGGAGGGAATGGTTTTGGGATGTCCGGCCAACATGAAGGAGAGATGTTGAAGGAAGGACCTTAACTGTTTAGTCAATTTGTTTGACATCAATGGCTAGCAGAAGTTGTGAAAAAATGGATTAAGTATTATACTGAATGGGATAATTGGTGACAGTGTTGCTTTGGGAGATTAGCACTGTTAACCATTGGTTTTGGCAACAGCGGGTGGGATTGAATGAGTAGATTAAGGGTTAGACAGAACATTATAAGGTGGGTAGGTTCAAGCAAGGTATTGCTTTGGGGGTTGCAATTTGATGTAGACAATGGTTTTTGTTAAAAATTTGACGGATGAAGTTTCAGACTAAGAGTGGGCAAGGATAGTGTAGAGCCCTTTGGCTGTGGAAATGTGCAAATTTTGGAGGGAAGATTATTCACTGGGATGACCCTTGGGGTAGATGGATAAGGTTGGTCATAGGGATTTGCATTTATCTACAAATGATATGTGAGGTGTTGGGTTGGGAGGGGAATATTTTGGGGGGGTTGTTTGTACTTGGATTGCAGAGCAGTGGTACAAGTGGAGATGTTGGATATTTGGAGTTTTAACTTAATCTGGAGTTTAGCGGGAGTTGTTGGGGATTAGGGTTCACTTTCATCTGTTTTAATATGATAGTAGTATGGACAGTGTAATTCATGATTGATGAGGTGTGTCGGGTTGTGTTAGTATTGCTGCAGGAGTATGAGGCACCTTTATAAGTTAAGCATAGGGTAGGGCATTCGGGAGATTGGTTAAATGTGTTTTATAATTGTTTATTGGAAGGAGT
The DNA here is from genome assembly GCF_019279795.1 of Protopterus annectens. Taxonomy (NCBI): domain Eukaryota; kingdom Metazoa; phylum Chordata; order Ceratodontiformes; family Protopteridae; genus Protopterus; species Protopterus annectens. The sequence goes on from NC_056733.1 coordinate 1,929,381,172, forward strand.
TTGGTGGGAAAGATTTAGCAATTTGTCAGGCATGGGAGCAAGGTAAGGCAGTTCAGTTGGTCAGGAAGATGTAGCTACAACTTCTTCAGTTGCATGAATGACAAAGTTGAGTGAATTAATTTGGTTAGTGGTCACTCATTGCTTTGAAGAGTTGGGAGGGTTGAGAGGCTATGAGTACTGCAGTTGCATGAGTGATAACAACCGAACTTATTAAATTTTGGTTGGTGGTTCATTGGTTGGAAGAGTTGGGGTAGGTGATAGTGTGAAGACTGACAGACTTTGGCTATTGTCAAGATGTTTTGTTGTGGCGGTTGACATTAGGAAATGGAGGTTCATGGGGTTACAGTTCATGTGGATTTTGGTTGGCTGTGGGACGAGTTGTGTTGTCTTGTTTGCGGAGGTGTATCATATTGCATTAAGGTTAAAGGCTTGCTGCAGGAGTTTGGGGCATCACTTTATAAGTCAAACATACGGTAGGGCAAGGCTAGCTTACTTAGGTGTGGGTTACAGCAGTCAGTGGGAAGAATTTTGATGGAAAGATTTAGTTATTTGACAGGCTAGGGAGTAAGGTAAAGCAGTTCAGTTGGTCAGGAAGATGTAGCTAAAACTTCTTCAGTTGCATGAATGACAAGGTTGAGTGAATTAATTTGGTCAGTGGTCATTGCTTTGAAGAGTTGGGGTAGGTTGAGAGGAAAGATGAACAGACTTTGACTATTATTAATATGGGTTTTGTTGCAGGGATTGGCATCGGGATATGGAGTTCAGGGGGTTACATTTTTGTGGCATTTATGCTATGGCTGTATTTAGTCATTCCGAAAGTGTTTTGTGGGTCAACAAAGGCTAGGGTGGTCATTAGGTGCTACGCTTGTACTGCTTAGTTGGAGGGATGGCAGGATTGCTTTTGGACTTTATGGTATAGGGCTGCTGTTAGGATGATAGTAGGTAATTGCCCTTGCATGGTTTCACGTGGCATTGGGTTTAATGTTTTGATGTTGCCTAGGGCAGACAATGTCCCAGGACTCATTACAACGTTAATATTGATAGTTGGAATGAGTGAGAAGTTAGTTAATATACAGAAGTTATGCAAAGATATGGTTATTATTTTAGTATTGGGAAAGGAATCATTGGTTTAAATGTTAGTCAAGTAGTGACTTTCGCTGCTCATATAACAGGTCTTTTGGGGTTGCTGATAGGGATCCAGTTGGGTTTAGAGAAGATGGTTACACCGAATGGCTGAACCACCTCTCTCCTTTTGCATGGGTGGTTAGGTTGTTGAAATTCTGGTATGAGAGGGGGAACAGCCTGGTCAGGCTGGTGGGCAGAGAAGAGGGACAGGTTTGCCCTCTTCTGTTTCCCCTCTGGTGTTGAATGTTCCTCTCAATGAGTTGGGAAAGAACATGAGCAAATGGAGTCTGCTTGATAAATAAATAAGGAAGCAGAGGTAAGGATGCTGCTTATGTGGTTGGAGGGGAATTCAATAAATGGTATATGAAGTGAGTTGTCGGACGCTGCTTCATAAGTGAGTGGAGGTATGGTTGCTGCTTACTGGGTCAGGATGAGTGAGGTCATGCTGTCCTGACTTATTGTAAATGGTTTATGAAGTGAGTAGTGGGATGTTGCTTCATAAGTAAAGTAAGTGAGTGGCGGTATGGGCGCTGCTTACTGGGTCAGGATGAGTGAGATCATGCTGTCCTGATTAACATTATATGGATGCTTATGCTGTGATTAAAATAACCTATACTATATTCAGTTGTAATTAATAAATATTGGCTATCAAAGCTATGTTATGAAAGTTTAATAAAGGTCATCAAACATCTTTCGGTGTGATATGTGTTTACTGAAGGGGATCAGGACAATGGCTTCTATGTTTCTGCGACACAATCCTCAAGAACCTTATGATTTGAAGGGGGTGTGAGTTTTTTAAGTAACAGGAAATCATATATTTTATTTGTTTTTATTTTGCATATGCACAAAGTATTGATGTGTTTCAGACAAAAGCTTCCTTTCAGGTACCTCTGCAGGCTATCTGACTTCAACAATCTATTTTCTATTTGTTTCATCTGACCTTCAGATATACTCATTAGCACTTGCTGAAACTAGTGTCAGGGTTTGACTCTTTACATGCAGGAGTCAACACCACCCCCATCTAGGCAGTTATACCATGGGAAAAAAAACACATAAAAATGAAAAATACCCTGTGATTTCTTGAATCATAAACATATTCAGATTTTCCCTAAACATTGCAAACAGCTATTACTGCAATCAAAACATGCTAAGTTGATATGAGGCAATACAGATGTATAAAATTCTGCATACTTTGGTAATACAGCCCATTCTTCCTTAAACATTGCCAGTATAGAGCATATTGCAAACTCTCACATTCGTGTAAAAAATGTTTCACTCTGTGAATATGAAAAGCTGATAACTCTACCTTAAATATCTTCCAGATATGACAATGTGGCAATGGAAACTCTACTGTATTGCTCTTTTTGCTCTGCTCACAAAAGTCATCACACAACATCCTTATAAGCTTAATAGAATTTATTTTTACAACATGAAAAATGGGAGCTTTGCAGATCTTTAAATTAAAGAGGGTCTAAACAATAGAACATAGTTCAGTCACCATTTTTTCTGCATTCCACAAACACTGTACGTATATTCTACATGCTTTAGTTATTTACGGCAAATAACATGAACAAACAGTCTTGATCATTGCATTGGTTACTAGGCAGGCCTGCATGCTCATGCGCATGTGTGTGTTTGTGTGTGTGTATCCGTGCAGGGGATCAGCTTCATAGCTTAGAAATACATAAAAATATTGTATTTCCTTATTTTAAGTGACACATGTATTTTTAATATACAAGTGGCATTTATTAAACATTCATCCATCAAAACAAACATTTAAAAACAAAAAAAAATACAGATAAATATTTATAAAGAAAATGGAATCTATTCATTACAACACAGCTTTCAGTATCAGGTCACCAAGTCAGAAAATTGCTCTAGCAAGCTATCTTATAGCTCAGTAACTCCTAATATCCACAACAAAGCTTGACAGAAAATGTAGCCGGCATCCTTTTCTATGACTCATCTTTAAAACTGGGAAGGTTAATTTTGTTTAAACTACTTGAAAAACATGTTTTAAATTAAAAGCACAGCTGAGGAAAAACTGCACATCATAGTTTATAAACTCCATCAACTGGTATACAAGGGAATGTGAGGCAAAACTCTAAAAAATGAGCACAAACTGAAAAACATAGTATCAAGTACAAAGAAAGTCATGTGACAGAAACATCAGTAAAGAAAATAAGTTTAAATGTGGCACTTTTCTAGCACAAGAAGACCCTTCAGCACTTTTTTCCTGTAAGAATGATAAAGATATTCCAAGAGACCTATGTGCCAGGCATATTCTGACCCACCCCTGTAGAGCACTATATGCAAAACAGCATCACAGAGCATAAAATATCTGATGTAAAATCTCACATTCTCTGAAACTGCTGTATAGGAAAGAGCCAAAAAATTTCCCATGGTGTAACTCTCAATAAAGACTTTGGACAATTTTGTGTCGAAAAGCTTTGTGTAAATGTGTGTACTTATGTGGTGATGCATCCTAGAACTACCAAAGAACAAAGAAAGCCAGCACACAATCTCCAGTGGAACAATTTATTTTACATACCGGTTTCGGCTATATAAGCCTTCATCAGTGTAAAACAATCCTACATAACATCAAGCCGTAAATACTTCCTATTACATTCTAATCGGTCAACTACAAACAGTCATTCAACCACAGAGAAAATAACCCTCGTAACTTAATAATCAAACTCTTTTTCTTTTTGGTCCAACAACCTGTGCAATCCTCCTTTGTTATCCATATTTAAACATATTTTATCAATAATTGTAAAATAAATCCTAGCTGTATTATGTTTTAAAGTGTGTTTATATAAGGCATTAGATTTTTTTTTTGCATTTGATATCTTTCAGATGCTCTCTAATCCTAAATTTCAGAGAGCGGGAAGTCTGCTCAATGTTAAAAGCTGAACCATAACATGTGGCCAAATAAATCATCCAATCCATATTACAATTTCCAAACACCTTTATCTGAAAAACTTTAGAGGTGTTGGAAGATGAAAATTGCTCTGTTTTATGGACATATTTACAATTATTACAATGTCCACAAGGTTGGCATCCCTTGACTAATTGTCCCCCTAATGTTAATTGCCACAAAGTTTGACTCATCGTATTACTCTTTTTATAATGATTGAACCAACTCCCTAACCTTTTACCATGTCTAAATATAAACAAACATTTAGCTGGTAAAATATTACATAAATCCTCATCTAACAACAAAATATGCCAGTATTTCTGCACAAGACCCATAAAAGATTTTGTATCTTGTGTATGTTGTGGGTGATCAAGTTTCCAGATGACTACAAATTAGTTGCAATCATTGAATCCCCAAATGATGTCAATATACTCCAGGATGGTCTCAGACAGACCAACAACTGGTGTATTAGTCACGGTCTCAAACTGAATGCAAAGAAATGCATCATCATTCCCTTCAGTACAAACAATGTCCCTTCACACTATCAAATCAATAAGAACAGCCTAAGTAACCATGAAGTGGTAAGGGACCTGGGATCACAGGTTGACTGTGACTTTAACTTCAACCACATGTGTCTATCATTGTAAGGAAAGTTTTCCACATAGCTCACTTCATCAGTAAAGGTATTGCCTTGAGAGCGAAAAAGTAATAAACCCCCTATATTTGGTGCTTATCCAGCCCATAATTGAGTATAATGTTCCATTTGATATGTACTGTACTAACCACCTACAGCAATAAGGGAGACCTCAGAGGTTTCTAACAAAGAAGATCAAGGGCCTACAGCATGTGCCTTAGAAGGACTGAATAAAATCCCTGTCACTATACTCCATATTGTATAGACTTCTTAGGAGAGACTTATGCCTGGCCTGCACTGCAACCCAAGGTCCAAACCTAATGAACTTACTTCATATCTGTAAATCAAATGGGTCTAGGGCTACCCATTCAAGGGACTTAAATATGGCCTGTGACTTACATAGGACATGCTGGAGGGACAGACTTATCTCCCAGTGACTGCCACGTCTTTGGAACAGGCTAACAGAGCACCTCTATGACACTGTTCAAGAGGAACTGGATGAGTGGATTGGGCACCATAAATTCTTACTGGGAATAGCACCCACATCTCTCCTGGACATGGGCAGTCATCCTAAATACATTCTTGAGTATTGACTGGTACCGCTAAGATATTACATTGAATTGAAATGGCTAAGCATAAAATGACCTTCGGGTTGATATGCTAGTAATCTAATATGATCCTATGTTAACAGTGATTCCCCCTAAGTAAAAAGAAAGGTACAGCATGCTTGTTTTTATGAGGGGGGGGTGCTCTGATGATAAACGTAGTATAATGGTTGTGAGATTTGGAAAATGACAAGGTTAGGTTGAAGGTTTGGGGGATAATGATAACATCTGAGGAAGAAATATTTGTAGTAAAGTGGAGGGTGTGGTGAAAGCAAGAATAAGGAAGTTTGTAAAGGTGTGTATTGGGAGAGGGCAGACCCAAATGGGATACAGTGATGCATTGAGTGAGCTGAAGCAGCAAATATTTTGAAGTACGTTGTAGGACTGAGTTTAAAAAAAGGCTTGAGATATATAGAACAGATGCAAAAGGGGGACACAAGAACAAAATATATCTTTTGAGCAAGTAAAATAGATATTTGGGTTAAAACCAGGAGCCTGGCTAGGTTAGGGGGACTCTTGAGTAGACAGCAAAGAAAATATTAGAAGAGAATAAAAGGAATGTGCTGGAGAAAATAGTACCAACTGGAGGAGGGTAAAACCAAGGTGAAGGGTAAGGCATGGGAAATTGATAAGCAATGAGAAAAGGCATGGAAGATGATAAAGCTTCAGAAGTATCAGGACAGGAGAAAGATCAACAAATACATAGGACCACAAAGAAATTGGCAGAGAAGGGCCAGTGGGAGAGTTCATATTGTTGGCGATGTGGTAAAAAAGAAGCTAATATTCATGTGTGGTAAGATGGAAAAGTAGTGCAGAAAGAATTGAATGCAATAAGAGATATAGAAAGTAGGCTAAAAAGAGGTGAAATCATGAAGGATGCCATGCTTACTTTGATTAGACAAACAATAATGTAGATTGGACAGTACGAGAAGAAAGGCTAGGGAGAAGAAGAGTATTACAACTTGAAGTTGGATTTGCTTTGTGATGTTCTTGGATTGAGAGGAGAGGTGCAACTATGCTAGGTACAGTAATTGTTATATATTAAAGGCACAATATACTAAAATATTACAAACATTTAGTTATGTTTATTAAGTTAAAATGATGAAAAATAATGGAATGTTGTATTATGGGAGTGTCAAGCCAGTGTACTCAGCTTTCAAGTGTACAATTTAAATAAAATTATTGAAAGAGAGAAAAAATACATATTCCATATTATTCTACTAGTATTACCGTACAGTAAGGTTGCAGTAAGTGACCACTACCCTCTTCTAACAAAATGGTCGTTCTAGGCAAACAGGGTATCACACCAACTTGTTACTTGTTATTTCAGAATTTAAGAAATCATCTATATATATATTATTAAAAAAAGACTGGACTCCTGATTAACCATTAAGGATATGAAGTGTTAACCACGATCTACATAAGACAGAGCCCCTCACTATCACTCTTCAAGAGGAACCTTGATGAGTGGATGGGTAACAGAAAGTTCACACTGGGGATCACACCAACAGCACTACTAGATAGGGGCCAAGGGTACTAGCTGCTAGTACAAGGGTCTAGGAAACTACTAAAGGGGCGGTGAATACCGCACAACATGGCTGGGCTAATACATGCCTTTGGACAGATAGCCCAGTACCAACCTATGAACCATCTTCATTGTGTATTGCAGAATTTGATTCTCCCAGTCACCATTTGCTATATGAGACTCTGAGTAAATTATTTAACCAATCTGTTGCTCTTGGTCAGAGTCTGAAAAAAATCCATTTAAATTAATGATTTACCTTGGGAAAGAAGTGCAAAAAAAGCAAAACAGCGAATAAATAAAATAAATTAAATATAAAACTGTGATCTAGCTTTTCCTTCATTAATGTTAAGCTCTTATAAGTGCCACACATTTTTTTTTCTCTCAAGCAAAAATGCCTTAGGTCACTAAAGTGCGTATGGCTAACAACAAGCATTAACACACATGGAATGACAGAGGGACTTAGCCTGGAAAGGTGGAATAAAATACCCTCTCAATGGCAGCTTAACCCAAATGCTTTTAAATTTAAAAAGAAAAATGTCAGGTAGAGACTATCGATGCAGGTTCCCTCGATTTTACAGACAGGCAAATCTCTCTGATGTCCTGTTGAAAGCAATTCTGGAAAGCACTTAAAAGTATGCTGGTGAAATAGTGAATGCACAGTATAGTCCTACTAAACTTCCAAATACCTATTTTGCAAATAGGTATAAGAAATAAGCATTCTGAGGAGACTCAAAAATTAGCAATCGTATAACCATTTCATTCTCACAACCTAATTTGTTCATCAGATTACTGATTATAATGCTGGCCTTCAAAACCACAGAGCAGATTTTAGCCTTATAAGTGTAGAAAAAGTGCCAAAACCAGGACAAGTAAACTGTAAAAGGAGGAACTGGTAGACAACCAGAGCAGAACCACTTTTTAATGAAGTACACAGTAGGACACAAACAATGAGTCTGAGGAAGTTACTTTGACAAAAACGCATTAATTCAGTTAATTTGTGTCCTACTGTGTAGTTCATTAAAAAATGGATTCTGCTCTGGTTGTCTTCCAGTGCCTCCTTTTACAGATTTTAGCCTTACTTTTTACATTAAAGAAGTTGACTCAAAAATTGTCCATAAGTTTTTGAAAAGGCCGAAAAAGTCATCTGGTTGCAACTTTAATGTTATTTTTCCCTGAATTTTTAAGACTGGTTACCCCACTGATAGCCAGGTACTTGGTATATCTGTTCAGTCTTTGTTTCCGCTCAGGCATTGATCCTTTTACTTTCAAGCATGCAGCATTTTTTTTTTCAGTACCAAAAGTTTCCTCTTATCTTAATTCTTATTAAACTAGAAAAAGTACAATACTGAATCAGGGGTAGTTGCAAGAATAAAAAAATGCCCAGCAAAGTGAACTTATCAAGCCTATGTAGACTACTCTTTTCCTGATTTTCCACCTCTTGCCTATGGTGTTCTGTGGGATTTCTGTTTTGGGATGCAAGTTGTTCTCAATATTTATGAATGATCTTAAAGTTGACCTTCCCTCTCTCAGCACTGCATTATACACAAGGTGAACGCTCCTTCCTGCATGCGCATATGTCATATAGTAAACCATATGAAAATCTGCAAGCTGATTTCACTTAAAGTATTTAATTGGACAAAACAGGCTAATGATAAACTCCAAGAGCTTGGCTGAAGTGCTATTTACTCTCCTCCACCCAATCAAGATGTCTGATGCTATTCCACTGTTTATTATGAGTCATTCAATCAATACCATTCCCCAGATAACCAAGCAAGCATTCTTAGATTTCATCATAGACCTTGTTCTGTCATTTAAAATCCATACTGAAGCAGTGGTAACAACTATGACTATGCTCCAGACTTTCCTATCTTCCCTCCCTTTTAGCTCACAGATCAATAACAACAAACATCCATACTTAAACTGAAATATGGCCTACTTGAAATATCGATTTACTCTAGCAGAAACCAACAAGTGCTGCAATTTGCACCAAAAAACTTGCAGATTCTTCTTTTCTTTTTCTGACTCATATACTCAACAAGGTATGCTTTTGCTAAAATGTCATTATCATCCAGTTAGTAATTGGTCAGTTTTCCCATGGCTACCTTTTATCTTTATAATAATAAAGGGAAGATACTACTCACCTTTATTTACAAAGGCATCTCTTACAGAGGAGGTGGATTCTCTTATTCTCATTTGGTTCTGTAATTGATGAAAGACTTTTTGCTAAAATAAGCTCAGCCTATTTTCTAGAAACAAGTAGCTGGATTTGAAATGAAAACACAGAGGAAAGATTAAAAAAATTAAATCAGTACCTTTTTAATTAAGATTAATACAAGTATTTTAGAAATAAGCAATATATGTGTACTAAATAATTCACTCGACTTAGCAATCTTGCCTTATAAGTTTTCTTTCTTTGTAGGTGAAGGTTACTTTCTTTAGTATTTCATGCTTTACATCAATGTCCCTTATACTCTCTATTTTATACAATGCATTTGTCTCATTTATGCATTACTGTGGTACTATTAACTATTTCTGTATTATTTTTTAGTTTGCTATTTTGTATTTTTTTATCTAGAAAGATCAGTTGACTTGTCCACTCGACCAGCAATCAAATTATTAACAAACAAATAAAAAAACAAATCTGTCACTATTTTCAAAATTTTGGTCCTATAGATTTCATACCATACATCTTTATACTTAAAATGCAGATCAATGTAGTCAAACTCTAAGCATTTTAATTGCTTTTGAAACAGCTTGTTTTTTTTTTCTCTTTCTTTTTGAGTTTGACCATTTGCAAAAAAAATCTGCAGCTGTATCATTGTTGAAATTATTTTTATTTATTTTTACTTTGCTAACTGGATTAGTCCGACTGGGCCAAGTGTCCTTTTTCAGTGGAGACCCAAGGAGAAAAGTTCCAGGAAAGTACTTATAAAATAAGAAAAACCTAACAATTCAAGTTGTAAGATACTTAGTCCAAAAACAGAGAGAAATATACAATATGAATATATGCAAGGCAAACATACAATATTTTGAGAATGCAGCAACAATATGGTTGAGAAATTAAGTTAGCATTAAGTTATTTGCAAGGAATATAGCAATGCCAAAAATAAGAAAAATTCAGAGTAACACCATGACATAGTACAACAAAGATGCATTTAACAGCATAGGTGCTAACTGCAGAGACAGTCATATATGTAAACAGTTTAGATAGATACCAGACAGATATGTTAATTGAGAGAAGAAGAAAAATTCATTATGTTATTTCCTGACAATTACAGATACATGCATGTTGGAAATTAATTTTTAGTTGATTTTTCAATTTACCACTTTTGGTAGTGGAGTGAAGGGACAATGGAAGTTTGTTCCATGAGTATGCAATTGAATTACTGTAAAGTATTTTTCCAATATTTTTGTTTGGCTTGGTCACCTGTAGAAGGTTTTGTTGTGTGCTTCTGAAGTCACGATTGAATGTATAGGAAGTAATTATGGATGTAATGGCAGGGCAGGAGTTCGAGCTGTATGGGATGCTGTGTGCAATTTGTAGTTGTAATATTCAAAGTATGTGGGGGAGCTCAGGCCATCTTAATCTTTTCTGGGATATACAATGATGGGATTTGTAGGCTATTACTAGCTGTGAATCTGGCTATCTTGTTATAGGTGGTTTCTAGTTTGGTTAAGAGATTATTTTGGAGGTTAGTAAGTATGAGAGCAGCATACAGCAGGGATGGTAGAATAAAGGTTTCCGCCAGTATAGGTCTAGATTTGTTAGGTATATATTTGTTTTTGCAGTATGTTGGTGTGTCTTTCGGCTTTTCTCGGTTAGGGGTCGCCACATCAGAACTCTGGTCCACTAATGATTGGCAGTAGATATTTACATGTCGAGTTGCCATTTCTGATGCAAACCTTCAATGAAGGTATACCCATTCATGCATGTCTTCACACAGAAGACGCTCTAGCTGAGAATCAACAGGACAACGTCTTACTGTGAGGCGACAATGCTACCGCAGCACCACCAGTGTATAGAAAACGTAATTTTTGATGGATTTTTTTGATAAAATTTAAGATATATAGGTAGAATTTTAACTGGTTGTCTATAGTAATGCCAAGCAATTTGGTGTTTGAGTCAGTGGTGATAACTGTATTATCTAAGGGTGAGCTGGTGAAATTGTCTTTAGCTGGACTGAGGATTTTTTGGATGGAAAGGAGAAGATTGGTCTTTCTGGGGTTGAGAAGCAGGTTGTTTTCATTTAGCCATTGTTCTATTAGGCACAGAGATTGCTGAGTGACATTGTGGAGATTTTGTATATTGTCAGAGGTGTTAATAATTGTGGAATTGTCCGCGTACTGTATTAAGTTAGAGTGGTGGCAGGAGACATGGAGGTTATTTGTAAATATAATAAAAAGCAGGGGGCCCAGGATAGAACCCTAGGGAACCCCGTTCTTAACAAGTCTGAAAGGGGAGAAGGATGTTTGCCATCTGATGGACTGATATCTGTTTGATTGGTAGTTGTTAAACCAGGAGGTAGGAGAGGTAGAGCGTTGTAGGTTGGAAAGTTTGTTTTGAATAATGGGATGGGAAATGGTATCAAATGCTTTGGATAGGTCAAGGAATAGCGCTGATACAAGTTTATCATTATCTCTGGCTTGGGCAATGTTTGCAAAAGATAGTAAAGTAGTGATAGTACTGTGTGAGGATTGGAAACCATGCTCAGGGGGTGTAATTAGGTTTGCCTGTAAGAAGTGGTTTAGTATTTGTCTATGCATACATTTTTCCAGTATCTTGGATAAGGGGGATAATATGACAATAGGCCTGCAATTTGAGGGTTTTGTAGAGTTTCCTCCCTTGTGGAGGGGTATTATGAAAAATTTTTTTTTCAGATATCTGGTACTATATTTTCTTGGATGGATGTATTGATAAGTACAGATACAGGGTATGCTATGGATTCGGCTGCATGTTTAAGAATTATAGGAGGAAGTTTGTTGGATAATGGGAAACAGGGTTTGAGTTTGTTAAGAAGTGATCTGATGAAGGAAGTTGCTACAGGTGCTAGGGAGAAAGAGGGAATAGATGAGGTGGGAGGTGGAGTAAGCTTTTCTATTGTTTTTTATGAAAAAAATGTTAAGTACAGTTGCAGTTTCATTAGAAGGTTTGTTAGCAAAGAGGTTTGATGAAGAGGGGTTCCCTGGAGATAGTAATTTGTTTATTGAGTGACAGAATTTCTTCAGGTTGGAATGTGGGTTGCTCAGAGATATTTGATAAATTGTTTTTGTCCAGTTCGACCTGTTTTTTTGTTTGGTTGTGAAGCTGTTTATATAAGTTCAGATGAAAAGTTGAGTTTTTTAATTTTTTCCATGCCCTCCAGGCACTCTCACTCTTATTCATAAGTGATAGAGTTGCCTGGTTTAGCCATGGTGCATAATTGCATTTTAGCCTAATTTTTCTACTAGAAGCCAGGGTGATAAGGGTTTCTAGGAATATATTGCTGAAGCTTTAGACAGCCTCATTAAGGGGTAATGTGTGCAGGAATGACCAGTTTACAGTGGACAGTAATTTGTTTAGGGTGACAAGGTTGTAGATTTTAAGGTTACGAGACTCTTTGCATTGGTGAGTCTTATTAAGATTGGGAGAGTGCCTTTCTACTGAGTTAGGGAGGCAGTCACTAAGGGAGCTAGATAATGTGGAATGGTTATGATAGCACTGGAAGTTGGATACTAATATCCAGTAGATGACCAGGCTGTTCTGGGAATTTATTTGCTGGTGCATGGGCAAGGTGATCAGCTGGGTAAAGCCAGGCAGTACTAACAAGGTTCCAGTCAATATTCATATCCCAAGGATGATGGTTTCATAGAGAATGGATATAGAAATCCAAAAAAGAAACTGCTCGAGTATGGGGATGTTTATACCTGGGGGTATGTAGATTGCTGCAATGACAGTTTTTTTGTGTTGATTTAGGTTACAGGTTGCTATAAGTCTTTTTGCAGGGCGGAAATCAAGGATAGCTATTGAGAGGGGAGAGAGAGAGAGAGAGAGAGAGACAAATGGTCAGAGTAGAGTATAGCTATTGCTCCACCCTTTTTTTTTATTTGTATCCAGTCAAACAATATTATAACCAGGGGGAAGAATTTCACAGTTTGTAATATGAGGTTTTAGCCTTGTCTCAGATAGGGCAAGTATATCTGGGTTATATTGAGAAATCCAGGCATTAAGAAGGGTACTTTTATTGACAATGCTTTGTATATCCATTGACAAACAAATATAGATTTTTGGAGGCTTGTGATTATAATGAGTTATTTGTGAAGCAGCTAGAAGGGTGGTGCTGTATATGTATGGTTAGAGTGCTGTTGGCAGGGGCCTGGGTTAGGGTGAATATCACCAGATAAGATTAGTACTGTGCTCTGAAGTATTTGTATAAAGAAGTATTTGCAAAGGAAGTGATGTTTTGTTTTGATGAGAGGTTGGGCATTTGGTATGTACAATACACTGAACTTATGGAATGATATAATGGTATAGTTAAAGAGAGAGGGGGCAGGTGGCCAAGGATGAACACAGGATAGCAGCAGATTTCTTCAGCTCCACCAATTTCATTACACTGACAGGAATTAATTACTTAAAAATTAATTTTTGAAGTAATTTTCTTTCTAAATATGTTTGTTTTATATAGTTCTTGAACTATATCTAAAAAAGAAAGGAAATCTTAACAATATTCCTGTCAGAAATCACTTTGGAAATTTTCCTGTCAGTTTATCAATCTGAAATGAGTTCCAGTAAGACAAATTCTCAAGACTCCAGCATCAAGAAAGAACTTCAGTCTCTGGATTATAATCCAGCAACTTACTGCTAAGATGGATAAAATGGATATTAAAATAGACACCTTCATAGAAAAAACTACAAAACAAATAGACTTGTTACATATAGACCTGCAACAACAGAAGATCCAGATGACAGGCATAGAAGAAGCTGTGAATGACATGGAAAATAGAATACAAGAAGAGGAAATCAACATTGAGTTTCTGCTGAAATAAAATACACATTTACAAACAAAGCTGGATGACCTGGAAAATAGATCTAGGCGCAATAACATTAGGATTTTTGGACTGCCAGAAAATATTGAAGGTAACAATATTACTTCTTTTTAACAACATGGCTCCCTAAAACTTTAGACTTACCAGAAGCATTCTCTTTTGGTATCGAAAGAGCACATAGATCTATAGCTAATGCTAACTCTAACAAAAACTATCCTAGATCAGTTATAGTTAGATTTTTGTCATCTTTTGATAAAGAGATGGTTCTTAAATCTGCTTGGGCTAAAGCTCCTGTTAAGATTAATGAGACAACTGTGCGTTTTGACAATGACTATTCTTCCATGGTAATAGCTAAAAGAAAAGTTTTTCTGCCACTAATAAGGGAGCTTAAAAAAGCACAGTTTAAAACATACCTTCTGTTTCCTGCCAAGCTTAAAATCTTCCTTCCTGATGGTCCTAAAATTTTCGATGACTTAGACTCTGCTTTACTGTTTATCAAAAAAATAAGATTTTGGATAAAATAGAAGAAATGGAATGGGCTAGTCCTTCATTAAAGAGACTGGCAACTGAAACTTCGTGGAAGACTTCAGAGAAGAAAAAAAAGACTAAAAAACAAATGATTTGTTCTAGGTTTTTTTTTTTCTCTCATCATTTTATTTCATTATTAATCTTTTTAAATATAGTTCCTGCATTTCCAAGAAGCAACAAATATTTTGAAAAAGATTTAATCAAAGTTATTCTCTGTGTGCAAAGAAATGTTTTGTTTCATAACTAATCAAAATATCTGGAGATTTAATGGCAAGTTGTGATTCAACTTGTTTCTCTTTCTGAATAGGAGAAGTAAGGTTAGTAATTTTATACATTTTTTTTCTTTATCTTTTTATTTTTTCTTCTCCTTTTCTTCTTTTCTTTGTTTAAACAATGACATTCTATTTAGATTATGTAGTGGGTGAAGGGTGGGGGAAGGCAGGGAGAGAAGAGTAATGAAAATATGATTAATAGAATAATAACATATTTATTCCTTGTAAAAAGTTTATATGTTCTTCAAATGCTATTCCTAATTATACTTTCTTGATTACACTGCTTATGCTTGTTTGTAAATAATCTGTCATGCTTTAACTAATAATAATTAGAACTAAATAACAGTAAATAATATGTTTTATTTTTAACTCTATTAATATAAACAGTAAGTAATATTTCATTGTATATACTTCTTATAGCTTTCTCTTACATTTTTTTTTATTTCTGCCTTACACCCTTTTACTTTCTACTCTCTTTTTCTTTTCTTTATTAATATATAGAAATGCTTTTGATCATATAGACACAGTAAATAATAAGATTTGCATAAAAATTGAGTTGGGACAAAAATATTGAGTTTTATTACTTATTAATAATTTTGGGCTTAATTTCACTTACATAGAGGCTGTAATAACCTGTAAAATACATTGTGAAGGTTTTGTCATGTTTAGATGCATTTACACTGCTAAATGAATGTTTGTCACTAGTTTTAATAAGTTTCCGCCAAAATGTTAAGAGAGACAATCTGGGATGTGGGCTGTCTCATGCACAGTGTCCATGAGCTACTTCAAAAGCTTCAACTCTCAGAATTCTCAAAGAGAAGCTGAAAGCAGCTAGTCTCACCTTTGACCTAGATATCACACTGACACATCACAGATTCAGCAATGACACTCTACCAGGAAATAGAAATGATACAAATGCGACTATGTGAAGGAAAATGAACTCTTTAACATCTAAATGTGAGTTATTTTATATAATTACTTAAATATCTATGTTATAATTCATAAAATATGTCAGTTATAATGAGTTTAAATGATACAGTTTCTTGTAGTAAGTAAATGTCTTATTTTAGAAGGCATAGAAAATGAAACATTTATTCAAGTGTTTTTGAAAATCTACATAACAGCAGCTTAATAATCTGTGTTAAAAACTTATGTTCCAAACATATACATTACTATAACTCATTTAATTCATCTGATTGACAAGCATAAATAATTTTATAACTCTATACTGGAAGAAATTGTCATGTGATATATTTTAAAGCAGTAGTATAGCATGGTTGTAAAATCTAGTTACTAAAATGTGTTTGCTGTGCATTATTTTGTATAAAGCAGACAGATTTATTGTAGGGACAGCAAGTAAGATGGTGCTCAGTAAGGACATAACTCAGTGAGATCATATATATATGTGTGTGTGTGTGTGTGTGTGTGTATGTGTGTGTGTGTGTGTGTGTGTGTGTGTGTGTGTGTGTGTGTGTGTGTGTGTGTGTGTGTGTGTGTGTGTATGTGTGTGTGTGTGTGTGTGTGTGTGTACATATATATATATATATATATATATATATATATGTATATGTGTGTGTGTGTGTGTGTATGTATATATATATATATATATATATATATATATATATATATATATATATATATATATATATATATATATGTGTGTGTGTGTGTGTGTGTGTATGTGTATGTGTATGTGTGTATATATATATATATATATATATATATATATATATATATGTGTGTGTGTGTGTGTGTATATATATATATATATATATATATATATATATATATATATATATATATATGTGTGTGTGTGTGTGTGTATGTATATATATATATATATATATATATATATATATATATATATAAGTGTTTCTGAGAATCTGCATAACTATGCAGTATGATTTATAACAATTTCTATGAATATAATACTTTATTCTATTGACAATAATGAGTTTGAGTAAATGCTCATATACAAGCAATTCAAGGTTTTTTGGAAGCTGTTAATTGCATTTACATGACAGAAAATAGATGCATCTTAATATATGTAATGTCTGAATCATATTAGCCAAAGTTTTTGATTTAAATGAATGTTAGAACCTATTTTTCTCTCCTCTTGATTTCTAACATCAAGATTATTTGAACGCTATTTGAATACAAGTGTTTTATATTACATGGATGTATATAGTAGTATGAACAGTTTTAAAAAAAAAAAAAAAAAAAAAAAAGGTTTATTTTAGTTTATATGATGCTGTTTTACCAAATGTGTAGTCTTGTCTTGCTAGATAATTGAACTGAAAACTGTTAACCTCAGTTAAATATAAATAGTATTAAATTGATAAGGTGGTAGCTGAGGTACTGCTGCTTAGGGTAGGGGGTTAACTTGAGTGATAAATACTACTCTAAGTTGGAGTTTATAACTCCAGGCTGGATGCAAGGTTTAATCCTTACATTATTTTCACTTGTTCATTGTTATTTGTATATAGTTTTGACATCCACAATATATTTTGTACATTCATTGTCACTACAAACAAAATTGAATCCTATACAAAATCCCATAAGAGATTCAATAAATACAGCTATATTTAAAGGTACACCTAAAGGAGGAGATGTATCATTACTTATCTTGTTATTTGTTATTTTGATTATAAGATTCTTTAGTTTTAAAAATGCCAAATGACATCTTTAAAAGGAATTTCTTTAAACATTAATGGATTGAATAATCCATGTAAAAGGGCAAGCCTAATAAGATACATTAATTTACATAAGACCAACTTAGTCTTCCTGCAAGAAACCCATCTCTTGAAAAAAGATATTGATAAACTAGCCACAAACAAATATACAGTATTGGTTAGTTCAGAGCACACTCAGAAAAAAAGAGGAGTGGCTATTTTATGGAATAAAAGTATGCCCATTTCTAAAACCATTAAGTCTTATCAGGATGATAAAGGAATGTTTTGTATGGTTACAATACAAATTAATGGGAAGACTTACACTTTAATTAATGTATATTGGATACCTGGAATTGGTATTAATACAGTGAAACATCATCTTGATAAGATCATATCATTCTCTATAGGAGATATTATTTTAGCTGGTGACTTTAATTGTATACTACATGAAAGTGATACTACCACTATAGGGAAAAAAAGAATTACATCTAATGCAAAACATTTAAATGATTTTGCTAATTCTTATCATTTGAATGATATTAATAATCAGATAGATTCAAAGTCATTACCATACACCTTTTTTTCTAACAGATACAAAACTTATTCAAAAATAGATAGGGTCTTTATTTCTAACCAGATAGTAACAGATTTAATTAGATCCAAAATCATTTCATGTCCTATATCTGATCAAAATTCAATTGTTTTTGAATTCATGATAACAAATACTCATAATGTTCAGATCAAAAGGATACCAGCATACTTAACTCAACTAAAAGACTATAAAGAATATATACTTTCAGAAGTAAAACATTTTTTAGACATAAATAATACTCCTGAAGTCTCCATTGTTTATGTTTGGGATGCCTTAAAATCATATCTATATGGACAAAGTATCAGATGGTATAATAATAAAAGGAAATCTTGGGATAAGGAATTGTTAGATATTCAAAGTAAATTAGACTCTTATAAACATAATAATAAAGAAAATATTATGGACAAGAAAGTTATTGAAGAAATAAACAAACTAAATGAGAAATACAAAGAAATTTTAACTCATAAAGTTAAAATAACTTTAGAGAAATACAAGTTTTGTCTTATTCAATAAGCCCTAAATACCTACATAGACTTAAAATAAAACAAAAAGGTTGAATAAACAAAACCATATCAAAGAAATCTTTTCTCTAAGGAAAAGAAGAATGTTTCTAGTATACCAGAAATACTAGATGAATTTAGAAATCACTTTCACAAAATTAACCATAATAACATTAACATGGAACCTAAAGATAAAATAAAGGAGTTTATAACCACAAACATGAATAAAAAGCTTAATAAACAACAGATTAAACTATTGGACAAGAGTATTTCATATACAGAAGTTATTACACAAATAAATAAGCTTAAATCAAACAAAGCACCGGGTAATGATGGTATTATACCAGAGATATATAAAATCCTTTCTAAAAGTACATATTCATTAATACATAAGGTTTTTATTTTGGCCCAATCTAAGTTAATAACCCCCCCATCTTGGCAATATACATTTATTTCGCCAATTTTGAAACCTAATAAAGATCCAACTAGATGTTCTTCATATCGGCCCATCTCATTACTTAATGTTGATTATAAAATGTTTATGAATATCTTTGCTGATAGGTTGAAGACAATCATTCCCGGCATTATAGATATAGATCAGACAGGCTTCATTGTAAATAGAAATACTTTTGATAATATAAGAAGAACTTTAACATTAATAGATTTTGCAAATAGGAAAAAGAAAGATTTAACACTTATTAGTCTTGATATAAGTTCAGCATTTGATTCAGTAAGTTGGGACTATCTGTTTACCTTAATGAAGTGCACAAACTTCTCAGATGCATTTGTAAATCTAATTGAGCATTTATACAAAGGAACGTTGGCTTATATTAAGGTAGGAACATATGTTTCACAAAAAATACCCATTCTTAAAGGTACAAAACAAGGATGTCCACTTTCTCCACTATTATTCACTTTAGTAATGGAGCCTTGGGCTAATTTGATCAGAAACAGTACTGACATAGAGGGTTTTGAAATAGATGAAAATACAAAATCCAAAATTCAACTTTTTGCAGATGATGTTCTAATTACATCAGCAGGATCTAATTCTTCTCTGCAGTCTCTATTTGATAAAATGATGAATTTTAAAAGTATTTCTGGTTTAATATTCAATGAAGAAAAAACTAAAATACTACCTATATATACACGAAAAAATATTCTCATTAGTGATTTTACTAAATATGTACCCAATTCAGGTCAGATAACTTATTTAGGTATAATACTATCTAAAGATATTAAATCTATTATATATAATAATTATAATACCTGTTTTCTTAATATACAAAATCTTTTAATACCTGGAATAATATGTTTTTACTATGGAGGAGAGACTTACAATTATTAAAATGATAATATTCCCCAAGATTTTATACTTAATACAATCAATAATACTTCCACCTACAAAAATAATTGTCAAGAAACTGAATACACTAATGTTAAATTTCCTATGGGCACCTAATAGACCTAGGATTGCATTAAAGAAACATACTAATAGCTGGTCTCAAGAGGGTATTTCTTTTCCAGACTTTAATTTATATACTATCTCTTCTATTGTAAAAGTTATTACTTTATTAATAGATCAGTCATATGTCACAAAATAGAAAGATTATTGGGAGCTAATTAGTATGCACTTCATGAAAATCTCCTTAACACATAAAAATATGATTGTAAATAACTCCATGTTATGGTTACTAAAGGAATTTTGTACTTCACCTATTACACCTAAACATATGGTTTGTTACCCATTAAATATTATTATTAGTTATCGTAACTTTATATTCATGCACCCTAAGTATAGGGAATGGAGTTTTATTGTATTCCCTATAATGTATACTCAGGGTATGCTTTTGTCATCTACTTCTGAAGGAACTCATTTAACTATAGATAATGATCTAAAGTACTGGTATCAGTTGATATCTGATAATAAAGTTAAAATCTAGATTTCTTAAAACAAGAATTTGATCTAAGAGAAACTTGCTGGTTAGAGGTTCAGACCTTTAGACAACATCTCATTAATAAAATAGATCTAATGTCTATAACAGTTAAAGAATCTATTCCAACACTGATTGATTACTTGATATTAAATTTATAACATAAAGTTTCTGATAAAGGTAAACTTTCATACATACATAAAATTATCAGACAAGAAACTTTTTACAGTGTAGATTCATATTGGAATTATTTCACTTCTATTAATGGGGACCCACCAAATCAACAAGATAAGCAATATATATTGGAATCTGCTTATAGAACTACGTCTTCCATTGTCTGGAGACTTTATACATGGAAATTTTTACATAGATCTTTTATACACCTTTGATGATGAATAAAATAAATAATAAAGATAATTTATGTAAGAGATGTAATGTAGAAATTAATGCTGACTGGGCTCATATGTTTTATGACTGTATAAAATTGAAAGAATACTGTAAGTCAATTAATGAATTTTTGCAGGCTCTTTTACAGATAATTTCATTATTTCTAAATCTCTTATATTATTCAACACACCTGTACCTCAAAGTGTTAAAAAGGTTAAGCTTCCCTTGTTATGGTCTATTCTAGCAGTGGCTAGGAAAATAATAACTAGAAATTGGATTTCAGATACACCTCCTTCGTTCAATGAATTTAAAAATGTTATGAATATAGTGTGCCATATGGAAATAAACACAATTAGGACAAGAACAAATAGAAAAGCATCTTATTATATTGTATGGGATAATTTACAAAATTTGTTAAAAAAATTTTAATTTCAATAACATGGTATTTTAGTTTAATTAATTGATCTGATTGTAGTGGATGTCTTTGTAAATACTTTAGTTGTTTTGTTGAATATTATAATAATACCTATTTTTAATTACTTGTATAAAATTGTTATGATATTTCTCTTATATGTTAAAACAATAAACCTGTTTTGAAAAAAAAAAAAGAGAGAGGGGGCAATAGGGGTGGACTAGTTATTTCTATGGTGGGTAGTGGGATAAGACAGTGTGACAGATGGGGAGGTAAGCATGTGAGGAGTATGGTAAGTGGTTAGAGCTGAGAAAAGAATTAGAAATAGGAGGGAGAGAAATAGAGTTTTGAAAGGTATAGCTATGATTTAGTTGCAGCTCAGAACTAATTAACAGGTACCAATTTATTTAAGGTTAGTAGAAGAAATCAGGATTGACTGAAGGAGTTTTATGAAGTGAGTGACTGAAAGAGTTAAAAGCAGGTAAGGCTCAAGAGGGGTGGGGCGTGTGTGTTACAGTTAATGGTGATGTGGGACATGAGAAGAGGAGAGGGGGGTGTCTATTGGCTAGTGCGGAGGCGTTACTTCTCTACCATTCAAAAGACAATCATTTCAGCAGATTCTGTTTTGAATGGATATGAACAGGGGGGAGTTTGTGATAGTTTATATACGGTGATGTAATCATGACAGCTGAATACTAATACTCAGTGTGGGGGGAAATGATAATTGTTTACCGACATTAGAAATAGCAAGGCAATCAGTATACACAGTGCTAGGTTGCATTGCTTCTTTTTTTGTTAACTCCTGAAAGAGGGTGATAGTGTAGATCACTACCTCCTGATGCGCAGTAGCAAACCCAAGCCAGATACCACACACAGCTAATACATGTCCCTATTGCTGTGTCATGCTTACTTAATGAATATGTATTGCCTATGTGATCACTACACAGAAGATAGGTAACAGATATTCATAAAGCAGGCCATTTCTGACTGCATCAACTAACAAAAGTTGTACTTCTAGGCTATTACTGTTACCTTTCCTCTGTATAACTATGACAAAGGCAATGCTTTGCTTTGTAAGAGCATCATTCTTAGTTTACTTAAAATTTTAATAGAAAAACAGGGTTTACATCAATATGCATTTTCTAAACAATAAGTTGTATGCCATTCTTAATATTTGCCAGTGTTGACTGACCGAATCCTAAGTAATTAACCAGAAAAATCAAATGCTTGTGAGGAAGAATGCAAAAAAAAAAAAAGTAGAATCGCTGATGTTCTGTTAAAAAAATATAATAAGAAAGACAGCTTAGAGCTATGTTCTCAGATCTTTCTTATGGTTTGTGCTGCAGCATATCTGCTGATAAGCTGCATGCATGGTACGGCATTTACACCATCAACATACTTCTTTGCTCAAAAATCAGAGTCAAAGTCAAAAAAGGTGAGTCTGACTCTGTGGAGCAGAAAGATAAAGCACTTACCATATCACAGGCTAATAATAAAAACAAGGGAGCCACAGTCCGCAGCTGTCACAACATTTACTGATGTTCCTGGAAGGCAAGCAGCCGAGGTACTAGGAGCATCAGTAAATAATGTGATAGCTGTGGGCTGTGGCTCCATTGTTTTTATTATTTGTATTATTTTTGTCTGCTTTGGCAGTTTATGTTTTTGAATACCACAGGCTAATCAGGTTTAACTAGTTACACAGGTGTTGAAGGCACCTGATGGGGAGAATTGGAGTGAGTGGTCAGTGTTGGCTCACCCATCTTGAGGGTGAGGGAAACTACCTAGGTACAGGTACACTGCAATATAAGCATTAACAGCCAGGAGTGTTCCACTCTGTAAGTGGCATATTTATTAGTCAGCAGGTTGCTCATTCATGAAATCTCACATGGACCCCTTGTAGGCAGCATATGCAGAGGACGCAAGGTTGCTGCGGGTTAGGGCTAGAAGTGGGGGTTTATGGGCCACTCCATGGCAGTTGTATAATACTGTGCTAGCACCCTTGATTCCCTTACCAGCCCTGGACATGGGTCAGGATTAGTTGGGAGAGGATAAGGAGCACCAAAAAGATGCAATGAATAAGGACAGGAGTTTGGTGGTGGTCAGTGGTGTGGAGGGGAAGAAAAAATGATGGAAGGACAAAAACCAACACTCAGGGTATGATTTTTAAATATTAGTGCAATGTACCAGAAAATCAAAAATTTTAGAAGTAAAAGGAGAAATATGAGACAAAATCAGTCACATTCTGCAATATTGTAGGCTGTCAACAGAAGTCTTGTTTTATGAATATTTATTTAATTAAGCTGATGAATATTCATAGGTAATTATTTCTTCCTGCAACTAGAACAAATCCATTACTTCAAGCAAGCAACCTGTCAAAGTTAAATTATGCATGATATAATGGATTCACACATATCTATCTTGTTAGAAATTCTCACACCTGCACAAAACGGAGGAAGCAGTGTTCTACACTTATGCCAGAGGGACTAGTTGATAATTAATGGATTTGGTTTGGCTGTCTTGCATGGTTTCAATTGTTTGTTCACACTCACAGACACACACACACACACACACACACACACACACACACACACACACACACACACACACACACACACACACACACACACACACACACTCAAACTGAATGCCGAAACTTTTGTTACAACATTAATAATCAATCCCAGGTAACTTATATTTGATATTCGGTACTTTGACAAATGCTGCCTTTGGTCATAAAAATACTCAACCAGTTGTGTCAGTAAAAATGTTGTTGACAAAATGTACATTTAGTAGCATGAAATGTACCCACATATTAATACATAGACACATATACTTATACAGACAAAACAAAATGATACAATGAAAAAGGGAAAGTGTTGGATCAGTTTGAAATGAGTAAGACTGATTCAGTAAGAAGAGTGTGAGAGAAATGGCCAAAGTGTTCAGCACATGGGACAGTGGTTTAACTTGAGGAACTTTGAAGTGGCAGAGGCTATGGGGTACTCTGGAGGATGGATGAACTGCATGGGAGAGTATGGGAGCAACAGAAGTTAGTGGACTGACCAGTAAGACATGAAGGGGCAGAGTAGAACTACATAGGCAGTGGAAACTAGCCACTAGTATGAAGTAAAGTAAAGGAGGGAAGAGACAGATGGTAGATATTAGGGCATGTGTAGATGTGGTAAGACAGCAGACATTAGGGCATGGGTAGGTTTGTTGAGACAGCAGACATTAGGGCATGGGTAGGTGTAGTAAGACAGCAGACATTAGAGCATGGGTAGGTGTAGTGAGACAGCAGACATTAGGGAATGGGTAGGTGTAGTGAGACAGCAGACATTAGGGCATGGGTAGGTGTAGTAAGACAGCAGACATTAGAGCATGGGTAGGTGTAGTAAGACAGCAGACATTAGGGAATGGGTAGGTGTAGTGAGACAGCAGACATTAGGGCATGGGTATGTGTAGTAAGACACCAGACATTAGGGAATGGGTAAGTGTAGTGAGACAGCAGACATTAGGGCATGGATAGGTTTAGTGAGACAGCAGACATTAGGGCATGGGTAGATGTGGTAAGACAGCAGACATTAGGGAATGGGTAGGTGTAGTGAGACAGCAGACATTAGGGCATGGGTGGGTGTAGTAAGACAGCAGACATTAGAGCATGGGTAGGTGTAGTAAGACAGCAGACATTAGGGAATGGGTAGGTGTAGTGAGACAGCAGACATTAGGGCATGGGTATGTGTAGTAAGACACCAGACATTAGGGAATGGGTAAGTGTAGTGAGACAGCAGACATTAGGGCATGGATAGGTTTAGTGAGACAGCAGACATTAGGGCATGGATAGGTTTAGTGAGACAGCAGACATTAGGGCATGGATAGGTTTAGTGAGACAGCAGACATTAGGGCATGGATAGGTTTAGTGAGACAGCAGACATTAGGGCATGGATAGGTTTAGTGAGACAGCAGACATTAGGGCATGGATAGGTTTAGTGAGACAGCAGACATTAGGGCATGGATAGGTTTAGTGAGACAGCAGACATTAGGGCATGGGTAGATGTGGTAAGACAGCAGACATTAGGGCATGGGTAGGTTTGTTGAGACAGCAGACATTAGGGCATGGGTATGTGTAGTAAGACAGCAGACATTAGGGAATGGGTAAGTGTAGTGAGACAGCAGACATTAGGGCATGGATAGGTTTAGTGAGACAGCAGACATTAGGGCATGGATAGGTTTAGTGAGACAGCAGACATTAGGGCATGGATAGGTTTAGTGAGACAGCAGACATTAGGGCATGGGTAGATGTGGTAAGACAGCAGACATTAGGGCATGGGTAGGTGTAGCACGATGCACATCTGCAAGTAGAATGGTACAGAAAAGTGGAAATGAGAATGAAAAAGAGGACAAGAAGAAGACAGGCAAGACAGAGAGATATGTAGAGACAGCAGTGACAAGTGATGATGGGAAAGAAGAGCCACAGGAGGCTAATCTGAAACAAACACCACAAAGACAGCAGTGGTAAAGAGTTCTGGGAAAGGCACTCAGATGAGATGACTGGAAGGACAAAGTTCAGGAAAGAGTTTGTATAAAAAATACAAGAGTAACTAGTAAAGGGATTAGATGCA
>NC_056733.1:1929411913-1929416913 GCF_019279795.1 Protopterus annectens
TCTGGGGGACACTGTTATTCATAGGCTCCTTGTCATGGGCAGCCCCCTAACAGCCCCCCCCTCAAGTCCACACCGCATTCCTCCCACTCCCCCATCAGGTGGCATACCCACACATTTCTCTACACACACACCGATGCCAAAGCATAGTAGGACTCTCTACCTGACTCCTCCACCTTCCTCCGTTCCCTTCTTTACTTACCTTTGGAGGCAAACACTCATAAGTTATGTGTTTATATTAGAATCATCACAGCATGACTGTCATCTTTCCTGGTCCCCCCCCCCAACCTTTTTTTTTTTTTTTTTGCACACAATCCCTTTTTGCACACAGTCCCTTTTTGCACACAATCCCCTTTTTGCACACGATCCCTTTTTGCACACAATCCCTTTTTTGCACACGATCCCTTTTTGCACTCTATCCCTTTTAGTATGCACACGGCACCACAAGGCTATTATTGTCTGACCAATTTGCCTTATGTAACTGCAATTGTAATGTTAATGAAAATGCACACAGCACCTGCTTGTTCACACTTTTCTATTGGAAAGGAACTGTTGTTAATTTAAATGGCCTGCTAGAACTAATGTATATAAAGGAAGTGAAAATGGTTGCTCATACTTATGAAACATGTCTTTCTGAAGAAGTCTTGATAATAAATAAGACGAAAGTGCTAAAGTTCTACAAGAGTTGTTGGTGTTATTTACTATTTTATTGAATGCTTTTATTGTCACGAAGTTCATTTCTTAATATATATATACATATATATATATATATATATATATATATATATATATATATATATATATATATATATATATATATATATATATATATATATATATATATATATATATGTATGTACGTATATATTTGCATCTAGTGCAACAGGTCAAAAACCCATATAGTAGAATTATAAAACAGTGAGACCATAACAGTGAAAATTGATTTAATTGAAAGCTTAAGATAAGAAACCTGGGACATTGAACTATACAACTTACCAGAAGTCCAGTCTTCACTTAAAGAAACACTTGTCCGTTTAAAGACAGCCTACACTAAATAAGTATGAGTGATTTGAAATGGAGATCACTGTACAGTGATGGTCGGGAAATATACCCTTTTCTCACGGTAGAGTGATTCTGGAGTTGGTACATATAATTTAGAGGGTTGTGGGGGATGCAGAGGGGATTGCAAAACGACTGATACTTATTTAGTGTAGGCTGTCTTTAGACAGAGAAGTGTTCCTTTAAGTGAAGACTGGACTTCTGGTAAGTTGTATAGTTCAGTGTTCTGAGTTTCTTTATTTTCAGTTTATGATTAAATGGATATTCGCTGTTATAATCTCGATGTTTTGTAATTCGACTATATGACCTTTTGACCTTTTGAAGCAGACCCGTCTATAAATATATATATATATATATATATATATATATATATATATATATATATATATATATATACAGGCAATAGAAGCATTAATACTTGGAACATATGTCATGCACTAAAAACTGAACGAATCGCAAAGATTCAAATACACTGTACATAGAATCCTAAAGATCAGAAGCAACACAACATCTGTGTCCCCACACATCCCTGTTAATTATATCTACCAAGTCTAAGACTGCAACATAGTGGGTAAATGGTAAATTCCCTGATCGCCACTGTACAGCCATTATGCACAGCAGAAAAGCCAGTATGCTAGATTAGCTAAGTATTGGTCAGCTGTACCAGCTTTTGACAAATCAAATTTTCAATGGGTTAAATGAAAACCGTGTGTGTGTGTGTGTGTGTGTGTGTGTGTGTGTGTGTGTGTGTGTGTGTGTGTGTGCGTGTGTGTGTGTGTGTGCATGTGTGTGTGTGTGTGTATGCACACATATATGCATATATATAGCTAGATATAGCTATAGATGTAGATTTTATATATATAAACAAAGAACAGGGCCAACATCTTTTGCAATAATGCACATTTACATGCAACTGAGAAGGATGAGTAAGAGTCTGGGGAAGAATTTAGAAATGCTGAACAGTGTCACTTGTACTTCATTGCCAACCATATATCCCAACTTCTTTGTTGAAGAAATGTGGACAAAGCCTAAAATAATGAGGATCCAAAGTCATAAAAACAGGGGCGACAAAGTCCCAAAACCAGAGACATATTTTAATTATTGCTGTTATTAACTTATAAAGCTGTTGAAATTATAGGATTTGTTTTAGCATGCATTTTTATTATGGATATGAAGTCTGAAACTCAACTGTATGTTATTACTTAGTGACTTCAGTCCTAAGTGATTTGTCTGAAAACCACAAATTTTATAAGGAACAGATTAAAAATATGAGGCACAAATCAGGGCATTCTTTGAAAATCTAGACAGTTGAGAAGAGTTTTGCCAATAACTTCACCTGACCCACAACAAACTTTGTGCAAAGTATCAACTCACAGGACTTGTGCTGATGGCATCAGAAAAGAAAAATGAATGGGGGTGTTAATCATACTTGGGCTGAACCCTCAGAAGCAGACTGAGAGCATATTGGCAACAGGCAATAGAATGACAAAGTACATCCTCAAGTGGAGAGAGGTATTGTTTGTTTTACTGCTCAGTGATCTGGCTGCATATTGAAATCTGTATGGAATTTTGAAAGGCTTACAAGAGAAAGACATAAGCCTACTTGCTGGATTCCCATAAAATGCCACAAGTAGGGTATGCAGTAGCAGCAGGATGAAGGGAAAGGATGTGATTCCAGACTAGAAGAGGTAGATTCTTTTCATTACAAACCAGAACGGGTGTCACTAAGTACACAAGATCATGTTAGAAAAATGTAATTTAGCTCCCCTGTAGAGAAGGACAGTGGGAAAGGCCAAACAGATGCAGCCGACTTAAACAGTCATCACATCAGCAAAAGTATTTCTTCAGAGTGAGACTTGTGGGGTGGAAGAGATGAAATCCAAATGGCATTCAAGGGAGCATAGGATAGGTTTGAAAATGTATGTAGGTGAAGACAGTGATGGATACGATGTTAAATATTTCATGAGCTTAGTGGGGCACCAGGCAAAGATAAGGTAATGTAACAAGTAGTTTTCTAGTGAAAGCAGGTAGATTCTTGCTATTTTAGTACACAGAAACAAAAAAGTTATAGAGCAAGTCTAAAGTGGCTTTTATTTTCCAAGTCCATTTTTCTCTATATTTTGCTCCCTCATAGCTGACAATCAACCACATCCAGTACCTCTCTTCGATCTTCAGGTCTATCAATCCATCTCACCTTCCTTGGACTTGATCTGACTACAGATCAGGGCCAGCAAGGAGCTTGAGGCATCCTAGAGCAGTGTCATACTGCTGCCAAAGGAGTGTTTCGAATATGTTTCCACACTATTGTGCAAACCTATTAAAATCCCAAGGGTGGGGGTGGGTATGCAATGGGCATCAACACGGAACTTCCCTTCAGTTCTGCAAAGAGATAATGCCATCAGGGCACTCTGTCCACCACTGGGGAGCAAAACATATTTATTTCCAAGTCTACACATCAGGGAATCAAATAGTGTGAGTGTGATACAGGCATATGTGCCTCCATCCACCCCAGGATAGGCTCGACCATCTTACCTAACTTCATTAGTTACCTCTCTTCTATAGAAGAATGTCCCTGATTTTGTCTCATATTTTTGCTCTATCGCCTATAAAATTTTGATTTTCTATTAAGCCACTAAGCATTGTCCCACTATTATTTCTAACTTTGTCTGAGTCTTCAGCAAAGTAGTTAAAATACATGTTCTTATTAGAACTCAGGTCAGCTGGGCCTTAGTCTGGGCTTTATCCCTCTTCTCTAAAGGTGCAGACTGATTTATATTTTCTCTGCTGTATGAGTATTATGTAATTGATATTTTAGTGCATTTTTGATAATATTCTTTGAACGATTTTCATTCTTTTATGCATTTGATAGTATGGCATTGAACAATATGGATTTGATGACACTAGTAATGAAATGGGTATACTAAGTGAAATATTAAATGTCTGTATATATGTGTGTGCACACACACACATACTCACACACACACACACACACACACATATATATATATATATATATATATATATATATATATATGGGTCCACTTCATATGCTCGAAAGCTCATAATCTCGAAATTCAAAATACTGATTCCAAAATGATGAAAGTTCAAAATACTGAAAACTCAAAATACTGAATCTCATAATATTGAAAAAACTACAGGATGCCAACACTTACTATACTCCACCAGAGGTACATACATAAATAAATAAAAGACAAAGCATATTACTCTGCTTCAACTATTAGCATGGGGGCAAGCTGCCCTGCACCCCCATGTGGGGAGGCTGCGGCCCCCACACCACCTGCTACTTAAATATATCATCTCTGAGATCACACTATACTACACTAAGATGAGTTATGTTGTAGTGTAGCAAATTAAAAGGGAACATGACTAAGGTTACAACACGCAGCCATGAACCACATAATGGTATGTTTGCCATTTTCTTTTGTGGAGTGCGATCTCGGAGTTGAAATATTTAAGTAGCAGGGGGGCACAGCCCCACACATGAGGGTTTCAGGGGGGCTTGCCTCCCTGGTTATAGTTGGAGAAGAGTAATATGTTTCTGTATGTATTGTGCTGCAATATAGTAAGTGTTGGTGTACTCTGTTTTTTTTCGATATTATGAGATTCATTATTTTGAGTTTTCAGTATTTTGAACTTTTGAGAATTTGGACTCAGTATTTTGTATTTCAAGATTATGAGCTTTCGAGATTAAGAAGTGGGCCCATAGATATATACATATATATATATATAATATAAAATATATGTGTGTGTGTGTGTGTGTGTGTGTGTGTGTGTGTGTGTGTGTGTGTGTGTGTGTGTGTGTGTGTGTGTAACATCACTTTTCTTGGCTAATCAGGCTAAAAGTATTGCATAATTGCCATTTTAACTGATTCTTAATAAGGCTCAGTGAAAGATGTTCACTCCTCCATGCAGTCGACAATACA
>NC_056733.1:1929421913-1929439413 GCF_019279795.1 Protopterus annectens
CTCATTCTAATTATAATGTTTTAGTATAATTTGAAAAACCCTACTCCTAGATTGACCCCATAGCATTCGTTGATTGCTTTAGTGACTTCATTCACATTAACTCGTACGGTTTGTCTATTAATAACATAAAGTATAATTGTACAGTTCTGTCTCATGTTTTACATAAAGGCAGAAAGTGAAATATTTCACTAAAAGAAAGAAACGTAGTTATAAATGTTTATTATACAAGACTGTTCATTAACATTCAAAAATAAGCACGCTGATTAGTCAGCCCAACCAGCGTTCCTGTTGAAAAGTGAGCATATACCAACAACAAAAGTCTTCCGCTTTTTTTTTTGTAAGACTTTTCCAAATTGAGTATGGAATGAAGTATTAAACTGGCAAGAAAACAAGATTTTAAGTTCTGTTTCTGCAAAACCTACAGTGCATCACTGGTAATTAGCATTAGGCAATAATCAAATAAAAGTAACAGAAGCTGTAGAAAGTAAAATATTACAAATATGAGGTCAAAGATCATGGAAAGAAAATAAAAGATGAACTAGACAGCCTAACTACTGTTCTACACACTAAAATGCAACTAAACAACACAAAACAATAGGGAAATGTTCTATTTAGTTAATGACACAAAATCATGGCTACATGGCAACTAGACACTATTGTGAATATATATAATACTGGGAGAAGGTGCCTCCAATAAATAAAGGACCACCACCACCACTCTCGACAAGCCAAGCAAAACCTGTTAAGTGTCATACTAGAGGATGGTCACTGTGACAAAGAAATTCTTCGTCATGATCAAAGTCCCGTTCACCATCAGAAGATTGCATTTTTTTTTTAAATAGCAACTGAGATCATCTATCTCTGTTGCTTGATTTCTAAATCAGTGATGTACTGTGTAAGCCTAGGAACTTAAGTTTCATACACATGCACAGTACATCAACAATGTAGTGAAATCGAGAAACAACACTGAAGAACATCACAGTGCTGTTATACAAAGTCGTTCTGCTGGATTTACAAATGCTTGCACAGAGTGCAAGATTGATGCAGGAGCCCACGCAGGCAATATGTCTGCCGTGCGATCCAGGAACAGCCTGCAGGGGTGTGCACGAGCGCTGCAGCACTAATTTTGCATGGACTAAGCCCTGGTATGCAAATCACCCCATTTGCTGGTAAAATCCATGCAAATGAGGTGATTTTGCAATCCAGGAAGCTTGCAACAGTCTGTGCAAGACTAGTGCTAGCTGCAGAAATGTACTTGATTAATAACCGAGTACATTTCTGCAAAATCCAAAACAGAGCTATGACAGCCCCAAATAATGGCTGCATATCAGTGAGGAAGCATGCCAATGGCCAAGTATAAGGCCATTTGCATTGCAAACAATGCAAAAAATTAAAAAATCAACTTTTATTTATTTTTTCGCCAATCTCGGCTGTTTAAGCATAGGGCAGCGGCACGCAAATGGGATCAGGGGGAAAATAAACCTAAAATAAGCATTCTAACTAAAATCAGTATTTTGCCATGCAAGTCAATGGCAGGCAGAAGACAACCTGGCCAGTGAGTAGTGGTTGCTAAGGGGGGAGGCTCAGTGTGACACATGCAACTATGCATTAGCAGGCAATCCTATGCAAATGAGGGGAAGGGTATTGAATCCCAGTTTTCCCCAGCATGTGAGGCAGTTCCCAACAGTGTAAGAGTATGAATAGCTGGGTGAAAGACTAGGAGGTAGATGTCATCATGGGGGTGTGTGTCAGGCATACTGTAAGCAGATTGGAGCCCTGTGGCTCTGGTTTGCTCTTAGCTTAGCACAGTTAAGCAAGGGGGTGTGTCCAAACCTGCGTAGCACTCTTTACAAAGTGTAAGTGGGTGTGCGCGCCATGCACCGGGTTTTACAAGAAGAAACAAGAAGTTAAACCAGGAAATAGCAGCAGTGTGCACATTTGAGCACTCTTTTTGCACAATGCACACAGGCTTAAACAGGGAGGCAATGGGAAGGGAAAACAGCAGTAGGAAGGTATTCAAGGATAACTAGCATAGCTGGCAGGTGAAATGTATCAGAATCAGCCAATTAGAGAAGCAGCAGACCAGCCCAGCCCATAACACTACTATAAACTAAGCAAACACCTTCTTCTCTGGTTTTCCCCACAATCTACACCACTGGTGTATACAAGCGGGGAAATTTTAACAAACAAACCTACAAAATGAGTAGGGCTGCAGCAGGCAACATAGAACAACATGTGCAAGAGGCTGAGGGTGGTGACGATGTGAATGCTGCCAAAACCCCACAAGTGAGGAGATGGAGAAGAGTGTACAGACCCAGGGGTGGGTGTCTGAATAATATGGCAGCAGAAAGTAGATACCCAACGGCACCATGACATCTGTAAACACATACTGAGAGTCACATAGTAGCCAGCACTACACAGGATGACAAAACCCACTGCAGGTTGTTTGTGATTGTGTTGTATTCTGACTATGTTTTTGTTTCTGCTAACTTTTACTGCTGATCTCAATTCATGTACTCAATTAGATAGGTTGGCCATTTTAGAACTGTGTGTTTGTTGTGTGTGTGTCTCTGACTCTGTAGTAGAAACATTGCTTAACCGCTGTCTGTATTCCCTTGAATAGATCAGATAGATGCTTTGTAGGGGACTTGTTATCACTGTTTGCGTTCCACCCTGGAAGATTGTACTGTGTAGAGAGCAATGTGATCCTGTACCTGTATGATTCGTGGCATGTACTGTTGGCAAGGTTGCTGTTATCACCCACAACTTGGCCCCCCTGGGTGTTTGTGTCTGTTCTGATCTCGCCCTCTCTGGCCAACTGTGTGCTGTAGTGTACTGATACTCCTTGTAAGTAATAGTTCTAACTTTGTAGGTGTGTGTTTGTGTGCCAGTCTGACTCCTCTGGGAACATTAGAAAGCAATGCCTTTAGTCTGTCACACTCATAATTCATACTACTGTTGGTAAGTGGTTGTGTGAAGTTGTTCCAAGAAATATCTCTCTGGGAACACATGTGTGTGTGTGTGTGTGTGTGTGTGTTGTTGTCTGTCTAGACTGTAGTGTGATAAAGTAATTAGGGAGTTGTGTTAAACTTCTCAGACATGGCAAGTGTGTGTGTGTTTGTGTGTGTGTGTCTGGACCCTGTCTAGACAGCAATGCTTTTTGTAATCTCTGTAGCCTTACCTACAGCTGTAGCTTTGGCATTGCTGTTGATGTTGTGTGGTCTGACATACACCCACCTAAAGCTGTAGTGCTGCAGTCTGATGTGTTTCTGTGTAGTTGTGTATGTCTGCAGTGTGAGCAAGTGGCTCAGTAGAGTTCACACTCCACCTATGGCAGTCCTTTGGCAATTGTGTGTGTGTCAATGTCTGTGCATGAGAAATTAGCATTATAGGCTAGTCACAACCATCCCATTTAGTGCATCAATAACAGCTCCATGCTGTAATGTGGATGTAGACATTTGTATAGGTTCTATACCAGCACATGTCAGTATGGGATGTTTGTTGAGTGTCTTTCTCCATGTTCCTCACAATGCAATTTATTTGAGCTGGGTTCTATACCACAGTTACACACACAAAGGATGTTTTGTGTGAGTGCTGAGTGTCACTCATTACAAAATGCAATTTAGGGGAGTTGGCTGTTTAACAAATCATGTGGAGCACTTTGGCAAAAACAGCACTGTGTCCATTGTGTAAAATGATCTGGGGAAGTTCTATGGTAACAATCCCTGTGGTGGGTGTGTTTTGTGTGTGTCTCTGTGTGTGTGTGATCTGTATATGTTTCTATGCCCACAACACAAGGGTGTGTAAATGTTTTGTGTGTGCTGCTCTTGTCTGAAGGAGACAATTGTAGAAAGGGCTAGTCAAACAAAAAGTGCCTAAAATGGCCTTTGGTGCTCCTGGGTCCTGCTCATTCCATGTGAATGTTGTTTTGGGGAAAAAAGTGCTGTAGCACTATGTGGTTGGTGTAATTGGTTGTTCATGTTTGTGTGTGTGTGTATGTTATGTGTTAGTTCTATACCACAAGTAATAATCCCATTTACTTGTGTTTGGGCACCTCCCTACAAAATCCTGCCTGCTGTCACAATCATGGCTGAGCCATTTCAACAAAGAAAGGAGGTAATCCTGTAATCCGCATGCTGCTACACGTTTGCTGTAGTGTAATAAACCACTTAGGTAGGGGTTCTACTGTATTATGATGACAATGTGTGTGTGTGTGTGTGTGTGTGTGTGTGTGTGTGTTGTGTGTGTGTGTGTGTGTGTGTGTGTGTGTGTGTGTGTGTGTGTGTGTGTGTGTGTGTGTGTGTGTGTGTGTGTGTGTGTGTGTGTGTGTGTGTGTGTGTGTGTGTGTTTTATTATCCTGTGTAAGAGGGAGGTGTGTGTGTGTGTGTGACACCAGTGGCCAATGTGGAGTGGGTTTATTTATTATTTATATGTTACTCCTACTATATATCACAATGTCCACCGTACAAGGCTAACAGATGTGAAATAGCTGAGATGCTGGGGTGCAAAGCCATACCTATACATGTGACATCAAGCCAAGCAATCACAGTTAGAAACCCCAGTATTACTCAGACCACAGTCTCAACCCATGTCTCATACACACACACACACACACACACACACACACACACACACACACACACACACACACACACATGCCTAGGCAACAGCCAATATGTGGGTAGTACACTGCATATTAGCCAGTGATAGTAAGTATGGGGTGATAGCTATGGGCTACAGAGGGCATGGCACCCTGTCCATCTGTCCAATATGCACGTACATTCAGACAGTGCACCTTCCCCATGTTCCAAATGGACATCTAAAACACCTGTGGTGCCATCACATGTAACCCACAAAGGAAATACCATGCCTGACAACATGCCCTGTATTGACAGATGCCACTGACATCAGGGAATGCTGTTAGCATGCTATCAATTTAGGTGCAGGGTAAACCTACTGTCCATTACCAGTTCCCACCACATGTGGGCAAGACTGGCACATCTGATGATAATCTGTGTTCAAAACATTGGCCAGACACCCCAGGTACGGTCCCAGATGTCACTGTACATGCATGTGGGAAGTGTGCACATCCCAGACACCGTCCATGTCATGGACTAAGGAACACAACCAGGGTAAGAGATGCACAACATTGGCCACACACAATAGTCACCCAGGTGACTGGATGGGGGATACAATACCCACATGTTTGGGCAAATGAAGACACTGCAGCTCTGAGACACAATGCAGACCATTATTATGTGGCCTGATGCCAAGATATACCCATTGCCTAGCCTTGTACAGCCGTCTGGCATAGTCGACCACCACACGCCCATGCAGACATGCACCCATGCATGTCAGTACTGTCACCCTGTGTGTTTATGTGTGTGTTGTATGGTACGTATGTTCACATCCACACTCCCTACAACCACCATGAGCATACTGAAGCATGCTGTCTGATGTCAGACACCTCCCTACACTCTTTGCCCATACAACCCCTGTATGACCCGTGTGGTGCATGTGATACCTGCACAGTGATGTGTTGTGGCAATTCCACTACTGATGAGTTGTAATCTTGGCCCTGCCAAGTGTGTTAATATGTGCGCATCCCTGTGATAGTGTGGCTGTGTTGATTCTGGCACCAGTTCATGTGGACAGGCACGTGTACGTCACCTACCATATAGTTAGCATATCCCTGTTGCAGATGTCAGTCACCATCACATATATGTTTTGAGGGCTCCTCAACAGGTAACCCATGTGGTGCATCCAATAACTGCATATAACTGAGATAGCACTATATAGTCATCAGGGGTTTGATACCCAGTGCTGGTAGGTGGGTGACACAAACATCCTTAGGTTTTACTCTCCCACCACTCCCTGACTTGTCTTTGCCTCTGTCTGCCTCTCCCACTCCCTCTCTGGTGGATGTGGAAACCTACACCTGCTTTGTTTGGCAGCAGCATGTGTATTTTAAGTGATGCTCATGATCACCTGATGGCCTCTGCATGAATTGCAGCCTTTCCCTAGCGTATTGCATGTGGAACGGCTGTGGTAACATTCCCATAGCCAATTGCATGGAAACACACTCCAATATCTAGGAACATCATGTTGGTGTTGGCCCTTTTCTTTCACTGTGAGCAGGAACTAGATCTGTTGTTTGGCAAACAGCAACTCGTATGGATTGGAGATTTACATCTAACAACATACACTGTGGAAACAGGGCAACACACAGGAGGGGGATGTGCCTGACTTGACTACAGACTGTAAGTGCTGCTATACTGCATTTCGAGTACTGTTGGTTTAACAGTGTGTGAGTAGATATGACTGTCCTACATGTCTCAATACCTGCCATGTCAGTTCCATGTTTATGTGGAATCCACATCTGCATGGTCATCTGCAGACAGGGCAGTGTATTGTGCCTTTGGTTTCATGTGTTACCTATGGAGCATCTATCTGTGGACTGCAGAATGTAGTGTGAGGATTGCAGTCTGTCGATGGTGAAAGCTGTGACAGTTACTGGATTCTTATCCCTCATAGGACATATGTTGCGACAAACCCTGTTACAACAGTAAATGTATGAGGTTTTCACAGCAACATGTCATTCTTGGCCCTGTGTATGCATTTCCAGCCACAACTCTGTCAACCTGTGTACATATGTCGTGCATGAAGTGGTGCATATGTGCTGTACATCATAATTAGTGTCATCATATCCGATAACAAGCCAGTGAGATATCAGACTGTGACACATGTTATGTACAGTAGGGGTTCGATTTGACGACATAACCTGGACATTAAGTCCCCATATATGCCTTATTTAAGCAAGGTTCAAAGGACAAAACCACCACCATAACAGATACAAGTATGCAAAACTGAAGGTAAGGCTACTCAATGCTAGACATCTAAACCAACAAAGGCACTCTCTTGAGGCACATCTACAAATGAGTAACATCGATATCTGTGCAGTAAATGTGACCTGGTTCAATGCTCCACTGAGCATACCTGTAATACCAGGCTATGTGGCACACCTCATCACTGAGGGCTTTTCATCCAGAAGAAAGGGGGTAATTGTCCCACTGTACACATCCCTCATTACATATATCTCATATATATATATATATATATATATATATATATATATATATATATATATATATATATATATATATATATATATATATATATATATATATAATTTGTGTGTGTGTGTGTGTGTTTGTGTGTATATAGTTATATCTATATATATATATCTACATATATATATATATATATATATATATATATATATATGTATATATATATATATATATATATATATATAAAACTATAAATATATACCAGAATATATTTGTCAATGTATAGATGTGTGTGCATATCTGCACCATTGTAATGTGTACTCCTTCCACATTGTACATTCCCTACGGTAGAATGACATTTCCGCTTAATATGTTACAGATATTGCCCTGACAGTTTACAGGTGAATTATTACTGTAAAAGCATTGTTGCTGTGTTGTGGAGGGCCCTGGAGTCAGGAACTACATGTGCTGGATATTGGATTGCACAGCATATCTGTTAGGGATGTGGAGGGGGGCAACATAGCAGTAATTACCAGGTATCTCTCATTTGTGCCCCCACCCCCATTAACAGTGCATATGGTCTGTTATGTTGTAGTGAGTGGTTCAGGATGTTGTTCCCATGTGGACATGCTATACACATTTCTATCTGTATATACATATATATATATATATATATATATATATATATATATATATATATATATATATATATATATATATATATATAGAGAGAGAGAGAGAGAGAGGTTCATAGGTAGGTACTAGGCTATCTGCCCAAAGGCATTTATAAGCCTAGCCAGAATGTGTTGGCTTTCGCCTCCCCCTTAGATTAGTTCCATGTGCCTCTGTCCAGCAGAGCCACTGAAGTGATTCCCTGGGGTAAACTTTCTGTTTCCCATCCACTCGTCAAGGTTTCTCTTGAAGAATGCTAGCGAGGAGCTCAGCCTAATG
This sequence comes from Protopterus annectens, assembly GCF_019279795.1. Lineage (NCBI taxonomy): Eukaryota > Metazoa > Chordata > Ceratodontiformes > Protopteridae > Protopterus > Protopterus annectens. The sequence continues at coordinate 1,929,429,935 of NC_056733.1, forward strand.
TAGATTGGAATCTTGTTCCAAAGCATGGGAAGTCTCTAGGACAGGAATCTATCGCTCCAGCATGTCCTATTTATTGTAGTGGTGAGGTTTAGATCCCTAGAGCATGTGGCTCGAGGGGATAAGGTTTGCTTTAGGTGGAGCATGTCCATCAATTCTGGGTTGGACATGGCCTTGTATGTCAGGCAGAGATCACCTCTGAGCAGGTGGTATGCAACCGAGTACAGCTGGAGTTTCTTCAGTCAAGCTGCAGACAGCATCTGTTTGAGGCCAGTGATCCTCTTGGTGAGGTACTTCTGTGGTCTTTTCAGATGTTGCAGGTGTCTTGTAAGGTACATCCCAAATGGGGCATTGTACTCTATGATGGGTCTGATGAGTGATGAGTAGAGGGGCACAATGACCTCTTTTGATCTGGATGCAAACCCTTTTGTGATTAGGTGGGCCACATAGAAGGATTTTCCAACCACTTTGGCAATGTGATTATCGAAGGAGAGATTACTATCTACTTGGGTCCCCAGATCCCTTATTATGTTTTCTGTAATTAGGGGACTACCACCTATGTGTTAGTTTGTGGGTACTTTGTTATTTCCAAAGGGAATAACTATACACTTTTTGGCATTTAGCTTAAGGCCATGATTTTGACACCAGGTATTCATCTCAGTGAGACCCTTTTTGCAGGATGTCTGTGTCAGCCGGTGAGTCAATTATTGCCCCTAGTTTGCAGTCATCTGTGAACTTGGTCAGCCATAGTCCTCCTGTGCTTGTCTGTACCTCTGAGAAGTATATGCCGAACATGAGGGGTCCTAGAACTGAGCCCTGGGGAATGCCACTTGTAACCAGTTTAGAGTCATAATTATATATGTAAACCCCTACATATATATATATATATATATATATATATATATATATATATACATATTTATCTATCTATATACAATTGAAGTTATGTGATTATTTGTGTTTTATATATATATATATATATATATATATATATATATATATATATATATATATATACATACACACATACATATGAACATATTTATCTATCTATATACAATTGAAGTTATGTGATTATTTGTGTTATATATATATATATATATATATATATATATATATATATATAGATATACATATAGCATCTATCTGTCTATATTTACAGATATATATTTGTCCATATGTCCATGCATGTTTGGCTCATAATTTTGGCCTGCACCTCATTCTTTTGGCAATTGACATGTATTATCTCAGGAATGAAGTCAGTAACTACTGATGACACCTTTGTGTTTCAGACTTCAACTCCTTTAAAATATGTGTTTTAATACATATAGCTGTTTAATTAGCAACATTTTTAGTGTATGAGAACAATATTTGACATATATCCCTATTTGTACCCACATTTTGGCACACTTTTTCCAGAATTCTTGCATTAAGAGGTTGTGTGGTATGATATTACTACATTTCCTGTACTGTTGAATGATTATGCTGGATGATATGTTTGTGATAACATCAGATTTATATATATCTGTCATGGCTTACTGGTAAATCACTTTGTCTAAGATGTGCAGGATCCTGTTGCTGGGCAGAACATGGTCCATTGGATACAGAGTGATTAAGGCACTTTAAAACAGTAGTAAGTGGGTTTGCGTGGGTTTGTGCAGAGGTAAACACTGCTAACTTTCGGTTACAGTTTGTTATACTCAGTTAGCTTCTACATTGCTTAACCTGTGTGGGCAGTGCTTACCCTGTGCAAACAGGCTTAAACTAGCTTACTGCTGCTTAAAACTGCTTACACAAGCTTACCCCCGCGCTAATTTCTTTAAAAGAAAAGAAAAAGGATTGATAGGAATGTGGTAAAAAAGGGGCACAAAGAGGGAAAATAGCTAGGAATTTGCAGGAAGGATGTAGGAAATGTCCATAGCTGCCCATTTCATATAAAGCAACAGCTGTGCATATACACTGAATTTGGAGGTAGGTTTGGGCACTCAAACCCCTGGGAGAGGGGTGAGGACAACAACAATTCATTGTGATACCAGTTAGACCAGATTACATGTGTCCAGTGGACCTATGTGCAAAAGGAACAGCTATGTATTGGGCAAGATTTTTTTTAATGACACATGTGGGGGGTAAACACCTTGATGGTGAGGGGTGTTGGGATATCGGAAGCTCACAAGCCCAATAGTGGTAACAGTGGAACTGAGTTCCCAACCCATGGGCAGTCACCACTGCACCTTCACAGCCCCAAAGGTGGCTGTGCTGGGGGCTGAGCAGCAGAGCCAGGCTGACTCTCTAATCATGACACGTGGCCCGCAAGCTTACGTAGAAGATCACCAACCTGGTGGTTGATCACTCTACGCACCATGACCTGGCCTGGCAATGGGTGACAGGTGCCTGTCCGCACCCACTCCCGGGGGGTGAGCCCCATCCCCTGAGGCGGTTCCACCCAAAAGTGGTGCAGGTGGTGCAGGACCAATGGACATGAAGGTGCAGAGTTAGGCCCAAGACATGCTGGTGCCCGGTGCTTCGGCCAGCTGAGGTGGGACAGGTGGGTCCACTGGGACTGGGCTTCCCAAGCGTGCTATAGTGTTTAGATTTCAACATCATATATGGGTTAGTAATAGTCAACACATTCCAGGGTTAGGTATAACAGCATGCATAGATATTCCCATTAACCCAGACACCAGATACGGAACAGCTGCATAGTAAACAGAACATATGCATATAAGCGACCACAGTGGTAGTAAGAACAGCATGCAGGGATGTTGATGGCAGCATGCCAACAATGTTGGAATAATTCAATATGGCACGTGTATGGAAGCCATTAGAATATTCATCAAACGATTGGCCATTATCAGAGTCAGTACATACCAGTTGGGGTGGATATGTTGATTATTGCTGGAGATAAGGTGAGGGTAGAGAAAGATGTCAATTAACAAGTAGTATATTCCTATACACCACATTACTTTCCTAGTCAGTGCTGTTATCTGAACCTCACAAGTCTTAGTACACTACCGTATACACCTATATCGGACACTGATATGGCTGTCAACATCATTACACATGAACCGGTTTTACCTGCAGTATACACCTCTTACCTGGTATACCTGTGGAGGGAATGTTTGTTAACACTGACTAACAGTTTGTACACATATGGCCGGATGATGTTTTGCACTATGCTATCCAACTCTTTCTGCACAGACTGGCCATGTGTTGACCACATGCTGGTATGCCTGGACATATCTAGAATATTGACCTCTTCCACCTTTAGTGACCTGACGCACACATATACATGCTTTCCTACACAGTTATATTATGTAGCACAGTGTGAGCGACAGTGACCAGTGATACTTTATTATTCAGAGAATCTGCAACACTCACAATCCCCCTACAATACCAGGGTGGATGGTACCAGTACAGGTTATATTGGTCTGTATTTCACAGCACAGTGTTCGTATCCAATGTACCTGTGGGAGCAATGTTTGTTAGCACTACCTGACTGTTGCCACACAAGGTTCCAGATTACACATTAGTATTATGCACATACATCTCACTCAGTTACTGTACACATTCTGACCACAGCTTAACAGGTCGGGGTGTAAATGCAACGTATGTGGCTTCTTAGTTACATAAGGTATTGGGGAGTTGCTAGTGTGCCAGGTTTGAGCCATAGATGTGTATCAATCAGTTGTATTTCCTGTTTGCTGCCTATACATCTGGGATCATCCCACTGATTTCCCAGGAGGACAGCTTGATAGGCATTAGATATGGGCCACTTTAATAGACAGTCTGAACATATCTGTACAGTTGTGTATAATTCTGTATGCAGACTACTACCACTGGCAGGATTCAAACCATGGCTGTGTGTGTTAATAAAACAACAGTTCAAATCTCAGTTGCATGTGCTATTCAGGTTTTGTTGTCTGCATTTCCCCTGTTTCCTGTCTATGTGTCTCTCAGTTGTACTTAATGGCCTCTGGGGATTACACCTGCCATATACAGGCATTCCTACACATTCACGTTATGGTGCATGGGGTGGGTAACAGTGCTTAATACTACAGTACTATTACATGATTGTAAATCTACATTGCCATATGATTCCAGAATATACACATACAGTCCAGCAGTTAGACCTGCTTTGTCAGGGTATTACACTTTTATTGCCATACTAACAATATGAGACTCTTCCTGCCATATTCTCTATTGTATGCAGTACTTGCCTTGAACAATACAGGTTTTATACTAGCAATTACTTTACTACTACTTTTACTTTTATTTCCTGTGACAGTAAAAGCATGAGTATTACTAACCTGCCTCACATTGCTACCGTGCCAGGTGGCAGATGTGGGCCTCCTGCTTAGCGGCCTGCTCCATTGCAGCTGTGGGGGACATAAGAGGAATATTTAGCCATACCTATCCATGATACACCTGAGCTGGCAATTATTAAACAGGTAGTGGACTGATACACATGGCTGGGACATCCCCTGATGCTCTTGCCTCTTGGAGCCACTCCTCCAAAAGGTCCCCCTTCCACTGCTTCAGGTCAGCATAGTGGTGCCTGACCTGCTCACCAGTTTGAGGTATGCCAGTGCACTGGTGAGGTCACGGGCAGACGGTCCCAGGCCTCCGCCTTATATTGGGAGTGCATGGTCTTTATCTAGGAGTCCAGCCATGACCTTGGACTCCTGGATGCACCAGCATTGCACCCGGCAGTGCACTCCTCCTCCTCTTACTGCCATAGTGCCTGCAAGGAGAAGCTACAACCAGTTATGAGCTGCATTCCCACCTCTTTGATTTAAGTAGGGCTGATTTCCCGCACTTTTCTGTGATTGGCCAGTTTTGAAAAGGCTAAGCTATGGACAAACCTGCTTACCTAAAGTTGGCATTGTTTAAAGGGGTATACCACTGGGCACAAAGAGTTAGCTGGTCTACACATTGCTCACACCTCCTAAGCTGGCTTGTGCAATGCTTGTTGTTGCCTACAGTAGACATTCATTATAATGCCTTTTTGGCATTGTGGTATTATTCATTACACCTTATATATAGGCCTAGTATCCCTAATTGATGTGTATGTACACTCTGTGGAGTCCTTGTGTTTTATTGTGGACTTCGACACACTATTACAAGTACATTTCACTTCTGGGCTTACTGCTGTACTCTAGTTCACATATTTATGTTATGTAGTCAGTTATGGCACATTATGACTATACTGATGCCTTTCATGGGTTCAGTTTGGTTATACTATGTTGAGGACATGTTTACTACTACCTCATTCTTCTGTAGTGCTGTGATGGCTTGGTGGATAGCTAGTGGGACTATGGTGTATAGACGTGCATGGCTGTTTATTTTTTTGCTGGGCAGACAAAGGCCCGTTGGATACAGAGTGATTAAGGCACTTTAAGGCAGTTGTAAGCGAGTTTGCATGGGTTTGCATGGTGGTAAGCACTGCTTATTTCAGGTTATAGTTTCTTACACTCAGTTAGCTTCTGCTTTGCTTAATCTGTGTAGGCAATGCTTACCCCCACGCAAATGCACTTAAACATGCTTACTAGTGCTTACATATACTTACTACTGCTTATCTGTGCTCACACCTCCTTACTACTGCCTTATTCATTATGACACTGACTCTTCACATGTGCATTTCCGGCAGTACTCCAGTTCATAAATATATGTTATTTAGTGGGTTTTACAATAAAAATATTGGTTATACCATGCTTTGCCATGTAAAATAGATTGTGCTGCAGTGGGACTCGAACTGCGAATGTCTGCTCATTAGGTGAATGCTCTGCCCACTACACTACTGCTGTGTTGATTCATTTGCATGTATTTTCCTTGTTATCCTCTTCAGCCTTTTAAGCTGCTTTAAGTGTAGCTAAGCAATGGGCACACCTGTGCACCTACAGTTAGCAGTACTCTGATTTAAAAAAAAAATAAAGGGGTTTCTTCTTTTGATTTTTATGCCCTGTTGCTGTTGTACACATGGGAGACTGTTGGCAGGGATATGCAGAAACCTATGAGTGGTCTCGCTCATTTATTTCTACTTTTTGCTGTTTTACTTGCAGGGGCATATTTATTCTGAGAGCTCTGCTCTCAGACACTCTCTTTGCTCTAGTACACACTCTGTGTAAGCCTAGGAGGTCGGGCAGTGTGCCTTCATTAATATGCATGGTGTGCTGCCGTCCTCCTCCTAAATGGGTGCTTCCATGCAGGACTAAGCTAGTCCTGCACGGAAGATTAGTGAATATGGAGGATTATTTAAGAAAAAGTAAGTAGTTTTTTTCATAAATAATGCCAGAGAATAATAACAATAACTGACTCAGTGGTGTGGCATATTGAAGGTTTACCCACAATTGGCTTTATTTAATCACTCGGTCCTTGCCTTCATGATTAAACCACACCAGCTGTGGGTAAATCTTCAATATACCACACCCACATCATCAGTTTTTGCTATAATCACTAACTAGTGTTATGTGCATGTATTGTGATTACAATGATAAATGTAAAACTTGGATGACAGTAATTTCTAATAAATAAATATGTACCTACACATACCACACTTGTGTTCCTCTTCTTATATACTAAGGGTGTACATAAATATGTGTGTTAAAAAAGACATAACTGCTCTTTATAAATAGGGCTTAGTACCCAGTCATTCCATTCATAGTCTGTGTAGATCATTTTGGCTATTTTGAGGTCTAATAAAGCAATATCACTTTCCATTATTTCTGAATGGGATCTTATGTCCATACTAAGCTAATCTAAATCTATGTCTTATCACTTTCTGAATCTGCATCACTCACCTTTCGTTTTCCTTCTCCTTGGAAGCCCCTAAGTAAAGACACCTCTTTCAACCCTTACCTGTAAGACAGGGTTAACAATCATCCACATTGTTAGACGACATTACTGCCCTTCCACTGGTTCCCAGACAATGAAATGTCCACAGCCTGGCTACTGAGGTGCTTTATTCTTTTTCAGACTGCATATTTGTTTAATTAGGTATACTGTACATAACACATGCATTTCTGGTACGTAGTCAATTGTGAAAGTCAAGCTGCTGCTGTCCAAGGTCTGACATTTAGTAGCTCTACTCCTAGATGTTTCTGGGAACATGCTACCTATTATGCCTTTTCAACACCTTTTAAAACACACTGGCTCCATGCACCATTCTCCTGCTGTACTGGCACTACCTACATTTAATTCTATCTCTCCCCGCTTGAGCTCCAGACCATGGCTTAATTCCATCGGATCATGCTGTTCCATTGTCCTGGTACAGAACTGCAGTGACTTAGCGTGTTTGCGTTCCACATAATACTGAATCCTAACTCACTTTGTTTACTGATATACATTTTATGGTGGTTGCTCTGTTTTATGAATTCTAGTTGTAACTATTGATCTTTTAAATTAAAAGCCATGGACTAGAATTACTCTATGGCTTTATATCTATGGCAGCACTTAAACAAAACAGGTTTCTATCTTGGGATGTTAAATTGTAGGTTTTGTTTAATACTTATAGCTGCCTTACAATAACATCCAATTTTTTTTTGTGTATTGCTTGGTTTATGCACTTTACATAACTAGCTTATGGCTTTAAAAGGCTCCTGTGGTTCTAACCACTTTGAGCTAACTTCTGAAAACAAATGAATGCAATAACTACCATATTAACAGGTCTGTGGCTGTGGTAGATCCGAACATAGCAAAATTCTATGTAATAGCAGATTAGAAGAAGTTATTCGACAATGGAGTGCTAAAATGTTGGATACAGTCTTGATTAGACAGGTGCATAACATTATATGGACATTAAGGACAGCCAATAGTATAGCAATAACTGACAAGTGGGTGTGGTATATTGAAGATTTACCCACGGCTGCTGTGATTTAATAACGAGGGTGAAGCCTGAGTGATTAACCAAAGGGAACTGTGGGTAAATCTTCAATATACCACACGACAGACTTGATTATTGATATTATACAATGACATTATTTAAGAAAAAAATTGCTTACTTTTCTTAAATAATGTCTTTGTATAATGGTGCTGTGGTACTCTTCCGCTTTTCCCTTGGTATACTGGGGCATTGCTGATGTACTGCTCATGTGCATGGACTTGTATTCCCACATTTTTGCAGTACACCAGTGGTGTGTGAAGGAAGTAATGGAGAAAGGAATATCTCTGTTGTTTTTTTTTTTTTTACTAAAAAAAAAGAAAGAAAAAAGAAAGTGGGAGGCTTTTAACATGCAGGAGAGATGAGTACCTGAGTATCCTTTTATTTTTCTATGTGCCAACTTTCTCATTTGTTTGGGTCTCCAGTTTTGTGAGCTTATTTAAAAAAATTAAATTCAATTAAAATTTTATTACATATATTAATGAAAAAAGTCAGAGTGACTGGACCTTTTTCCATTGGTATATGCTCAGATTTAAAGGGGCACACTGGATGGGCTGACCAATCAGAGTGCTACTTTTTGAGTACTAATCGACAGTCATTGTATAATTTGCAATAAACATGCCTGGAGTCTGTTTGCTATACCTCCAGTGTAACAAAATATGATGAATCTGACTTCACTGTTTAATTATGAGTGCAAAGCAAAAAAGGTTTCATAATCATATGTGCACAACACAAGCACACATCCTCATGCATGTTCAGAGTTCACACACTATTCAAACCTGATTGCATTCAAGCAGAATTAAAAAAATTACACCATGGAAGATTATCTTTGTAATTATTAACAGAGCAGTTCAAAAACAATCTTTTTTTCACCTTTGAAAACATAGTAAACCTAAAATAGCATATATTTAAAGTGCACAGTTTATAAAATATAATTATGTGGATTGGAAAAGTATGGATCAAAGGATGTTGATAGGTAATAATTGATACTATGACTTGACTAGTAATTCTGTCTAAATTCTTACCATTAAGCTAAATATATCCAAGATGATCATAAGACATCAACATGGGTGCATCTTGTTTCCCTTCCTGTTGTTATTGGGATGTTCCTTGCATTTGATGTTCAAATAACTTTAATTTACTGTGATCTCCGGCATGTACTGGAACAATTCTATGCCAAGTGTGACATGAGTGAGATGAAAACTGCTACATGCAAACCACAAGACATGTTTTTATTCCAGAAAACAGTAGATTAAGGAGATAAATGGTCTCAGGTGGAAGAATTTGAATACCTATTGTTCTGATCACGAGTAAAGGAAGAGAGATCCAGAGATTAACCCATGGAAGGATGCAGCAGTGATAGAATTTCTGCAGATGTAGCAGCTGTGGAAATGAAGAGAGACGTAAGCTGTATAGCAATCCTCCCAGTTTAACATCAGCCTATATCATCATAAGCTTTAGGTAGCAACCAAAAGGATAAGACTGAAGTAAGAAGTCACGGAAATGAGGCTTCTTCAAAAGGTCGTAGAGTGAGGCTGCTTATAATTATAAAGCACCTCTGATAATCACCACTGTTCTCTGAAGTAGAAAGATGATAGTTGATCTA